>NC_056747.1:748286251-748438751 GCF_019279795.1 Protopterus annectens | reverse complement strand
CACATACAATACAGCAATAACTGCTGGCAGAAACTTTAGGATTTATACTGGCTACATTAGCTGGCAATCCAGCTTAGTACAAGCAGGTAGCCTTGGTTTGAGTCACAGAGCCTTCAGCTCACAGTACATCTATATCTGTAGATGCCATAACCTCATGCTGCTGTTTATCTGCTTGCTAACAAGGCAGTCCCAATAATAAAAAGAATCAATAGTCTTCTCTTCTTAATTTAAAAAATACCTTTCCAGAATTGCCCAACTTGCACTTCACTCATTCATAATATGATCACATGAGGCTTCTCTGATGATGGAGGTCATGTTGGGGGGTGTTAGTGTGTTATGACTGATGCAAGCGTGATGTTTGACTGAATAATGGAGCATGGAGGTTTATGCACTGGTAACGGGCAAGTACATTACCTGATGCTCTGTGGTGCTGTACTTGTTTAGGTTGGTGTGTGCTACACCAACATAACTGCATTGTTGCATCCAAGTACCAGGATAAAAGGAGAAACTAACTTTACTAGTCAGTAGAAGGTCACTAACTTTTCATAATCAGATACTGGACTGCCTTTAACATATACTGTTTATTCCCTGACTAGTACAGTACTTTAAAGGAAAACTTCTGAAGGCTCAAGCCCAGGCCAGGTATTTGGAACATTATGGATATTGGAATGGGTAATGTGTAGTGTAATCTGTTGACAAAAAGACGAGACTCTAGCTAATAGGGATGTTATTAGCTAAAGGTCATGAAGATGATGATGATGATGATGATGCAGTTAGTGGATTCAGTAATGTACCAGGTGGGTTTTGTAATATTTGACAGAGACTGGTCATTTGTTCCACTAGAAACTCTCCTGTACTGCAAGGATAGATTTTGTCTCTGGTCATTTGACTACTGTATGGCAGAGACCAGGGAAATGAAAGCACTCAGAAGATCCAGTTTATTAGGTTCATAGGTTCATAGGTTGGTATTAGGCTATCGTCCCTAGGGCCTATACAAGCCTAGCCATAACAATTCTTTGGCTATTACTTCCTTGGTCCCCTGTCTAACAGGGCGATTGAAGTGATCCCTGGGGTGAATTTCCTATCTCCCATCCAATCGTCAAGGTTCTTTTTGAAGAGGGCCAAAGAGGCACTCAACTTGACATGTATAGGCAGTCCATTCCAGAGTATGGGGAGTCTCTGGGTCAGGAACCTATCTCTCCAGCATGTTTTGTTTATTGTGATGACCAGGTTTAGATCACTGGAGTGTGTGGCTCTGAGGGATTGGGATTTCTTTAAGTGTAGAATGTCCAATAGCTCTGGGTTTGACATGGCCTTGTATGTTAAGCAGAGATCGCCTCTGAGCAGGTGATATGCAACAGAGTATAGCTGGAGTTTTTTTAGATGGTCAGCATAGGGCATCTGCTTTAGGCTTGTGATTCTTTTAGTGAGGTATTTCTGGGGCCTTTCCAGTTGTTGCAGATGTCTTGTGAGGTACATACCAGACAGGGCATTGTACTCTATAATGGGTCTAATGAGGGATGAGTACAGTGGGACAATGACCTCCTTTTTTCTGGATGAAAAGCCCTTAATAATGAGGTATGCTACATAGAAGGATTTGCTGACTGTTTTGGTGATGTGGTTATCAAAGGTGAGACAACTGTCCACTTGTGTCCCTAGTCCCTTATCACACTTTCAGTGTTTAGTGTACTGCCACTTATGTGGTAATTCATGGGTACATGGTTTTTCCCAAAGGGGATAACTATACATTTCTTGGCATTGAGCTTGCGCCCATGGCTCTAGCACCAAGCATCTGTTTCCTGTAAGGCCCTTTTGTAGAATATCCACATCATTTGGGGATTCAATAATGGCTCCCAGTTTGCAGTCATCTGCAAACTTTGCTAGCCAGAGTTCCTTAGTGCTGGCCTGTACTTCAGAGAAGTAGATGCCAAACAAGAGCGGTCCCAGGACTGAACCCTGAGGTACTCAAATTGTCACTTGTCTGGAGCTGGATTTTGAGTCAGCTACTTTTACAGTGTGGGTTCTGTCAGTAAGCCAGTTGGCAACCCATCGAGTGACGTAGGGATTAATGCCCAGCTTAGTAAGTTTATCTATGATTCCAGTGTGGGGAATGGTGTCGAAGGCCTTGGCGAGGTCCAGATAGGCTGTGTGGACCGCCTTACCCTCATCCACAGCTCTGGATACTGATTTGAAGAAGTCAATCAGGCTGAGGAGACGAGGTCGGCCCTTTACAAAACCAAACTGGGTGGGATCCAGTGTTTGAAGGTTGCCAATGTCTTTGTTTATAAGTTCCATGATAATGCATTCCATGGCTTTGCAGATCAGGCTCTTCAGACTGATGGGACGATAGCTCCTGGGATCCAAGGTGGATCCCCCCTTGTGGAGTGGGATAACTGTAGCTGTGCACCACTCATTGGGCACGAGCCTGAGGTGAGGCTACGATTAAACATAACACTTAGGTGAGGTGCCAGTTCATTTTGTAGTTCATGTAGTACACAGCCCGGGATGTTGTCTGATCCCATGGATGCTGTATTCTTTGCTTTGGAGAGTGCGTTTTTTCCCTGTGTGGCCGTGATTACCAGAATTTAGCAATCTTTTGGTATTGAGCTGGGCCCTTTAGGGGGTGAGAGGGGGGTGAATTTGGCACCGAATTGATCTGCCAGGATATTGGCAATATCCTTGGGATCAGTATATTTAATGCCATTCTGTTGTAGCTCAGAACAGATCTGAGGATTGCCATTTAGATTCTTGACATTACTATAGAATGCCTTGTGGTTGTTCTTGGAATCTTTGTCAATTTTATTTTCATAACTAGCTTTGGAGGATTTTATGAGGGATCTCAGCTTCTTACTGAGGCTAGTAAGGGAGTATTTTGCATCCTGGGATTTTTGTCTTTTCTGCAACAGTTTTTTCCTTCTGTTGTATAGTTTGTTTATGACAGGGGACCACTAGACTGGCTTCTTTTTTTTTTTGGAGGAGAGCATCTTGGTTCTATTTGGAATGGCACGATTCATGTATGAATGGATGTGCTTGTACAGTGCCTTAGTGTAGGATTCAGCAGTCAAACTTTCAGTTCCTGTCTGCATGGGTGTCATTCATGAGGTTTGCCACTTCTGACTTGAGTAGCGTGAAGTTAGCTTTGGAGAAGTTTCTTATGGAAGTTTCCCTACTGGGGGTGGGGGTGGGATGTAGACGTCAAGGGTGATTAGCTTATGGTCAGACCTGACCAACGAGGGGGTGACCACTGGCATGGAGCATCGATCTCCCATTTTGGTAATGACCAGGCCTAGGATATTTGAGCCCCTGGTGGGACTATGGATTAGTTGATCCAGGGCATTGGAATTTATGAATTCCAAGAACCGTTGGGTTAAGGTGTTGGTGCCCGAATAGTTTTCCCAATTAATGGCAGGGTAGTTGAAATCACCCAGTATTAGGGTGTTTGGTTGTCTCTTAATATTTTCCAGTATGTTTAGAAAGGTGTAGTGAGAATCTTGGGGCATGGTGGGGGATCTGTAGCAAGCTACAATTTGGATTGCAGTATTAGTTGTACCTGTAGAATTTCAGATGCATTGTGTTGGGCAACTAGCCTGGAGGTGTGAATATCCTTGGCGAATATGGACACTCCTCCACCTTTAGTGTTTCGGTCCTGGTTTGGTGGCCGAAAAGTGTGGTAAGAGTTGTAACCTGGTATTGCAGGGGTACTCTCTGGAGCCTTGACCCAGGTCTCAGTTACTGCACAGATATTGATGTTCTCCATTTTTAGATGTGCCTCGAGAGAGTGCATTTTGAGGTTTAGACTTCTAGCATTGAGTAGCATTACCTTCATATTTTGCATACTTATATCTGTTACGGTGGTGGTTTTGTCCTTTGTGCTTTGCCTAAAAAAGGCACTATAGGGGTGGCAAGAGCCTTAGCCAGTAACTTGAATCCCTGGGGAGACAGGTGCATTCCATCTCTGGCAAAGCATCCTGGTCTGTCGATCATGTCATCCCAGGCAGACAGATACTGGATCCCCTTTGAATGACACCAGAAACTTAGCCAATTGCTGAAGTCAATCATTTTGTCCTTATGCTGTGGTATCATTCTGGGTGAGGGCAGGATGCTACTCAGGGCTAGAGTCATACCTGCCTGGGCACATGATCTGAGAGCTCTTCCATGTCTCTTTTCATGTAGTCCAAGGAGGTACATCTCAAGTCATTCACTCCAACATGGACGATGACAGAGTCATATTTGTACTTGTTGTGGAGTGACTTGAGAACGTGAGTGATGTGGCGGGATCCTGGCACCCGACAGGTAGCTGACTGTAATTTTCTCCTTGTTCAACCTGGTGAGTGAGACATCAGTGTGCCTGACTATAGAGCTGCCTATGACTAAAGTGGTGGCCACGTTGTCTTGCCTCAGGGGCTGTTGTTGGGTGGCACACCGGTGTTGTGAGCTATTTGAAACTTTGGTTGTGATTTGTGTTTGTTTGCTTTTCAGCTTCGGAGGTCCTTGTTGCTTGGGCAGGTTAATGTTAAGGGCCTCTGCATAAGTGGGTTTAGTGTTACTATGTGTGGATGTTGGAGAAGTGAGTTTTGAAGGGCTATGTGGTGCTTGAGGTGTAGTGCAGGTGTTAACCTTCTCCTCTTGACTGTCTAGCACAATCTTAGGTGGAGAGAGCTTTGCTTCCAGTTTGGCTATGTAAGTGCATCTCTCACAGGTTGTAGTGTTGGGTGGTAGAAGGAGACTGTATTGTTTCAGTTAAGAACCCTAAGCAGCAGTTACTCAGCTATGTGACCTCTCCTGCAGACAGCATGCACACCTATGTGCCATGAAATAAAATGGTTAGAACAGTTGTATTTGGGAGGGAGAAAATGAAGGAATGAATGACTAAACTAACAAATTTCCTAGTATATCTCAATAAATAATTATAAAACCAAGTTAATGCATGCCAAATACAAGCAAACAAGGAAAATCAACATTATGGGAAGCAATCAATCTGAAAAAATATGAATGTAAAAATATTGCTTGCAGTAGTAATTATAGATACCTGAAAACATGTTGGGCAAGGAAAGAAAATACAAATTTGTCTTTAAAATCAGTTCTATTTTGCTATTCTTAAATCAGCAGCTGATGAGAAAAACAAATAAAAAAATCATATTTTCTGTCTGCTTCAATCTGTACCTGGCAACTCCCAGTGTTGATGCCTGCTGGGCTTGTTTGTTTCAACATCAGTTTATATGATGCAAAATGTCTTTATTTTCATTGTGTTAGATCTTAAAGTGATTTTCAAGCTTTCTCTACAACATTACTGTCAGCATATAAATCAATAAGAAGATGCGGCTATTGCCAACAAGGCTGGTCTTGTATCTGTCATTAAATAGAAATTTAATCAGTGCCAGACAAAGAAAATATTATCCACCTATTCCTTTTGTATAAGACCACTAGCAAACTAGAGACCTATATTTCATATCAAACTGTAACCTGTACTATCCTCTCTTGTTTTTAACCTCATTAGTGTTAAGCTAAACAGCCACCAATCAAGTCATTTTGTGCTAGTTCTGCTTGGTAAAAACAAAACAAGGAGTGTAGCTAAATAAGGGCCAGTCGTGGTGACAACTGTATGGATAGTGAATAAAGTATACTGGGGACAGGTTTGACACTAGTTTTCTTTTATTTAATATTCCTTACATTAAGTGTAGCAGTTCAGAGTCATCTTTCACAAGTCTGTCAGTAGCAGCATGAGTATCCAGTTTCATACACAGACTGTGACAGCAGATAAATACGATCTGTTCTACAAAGTCTCTTTTCACTTCGTACTGCGCCACCATTAATTAATTTTACTTGTGTTTCTTGATCGCCAGAGTATCAGTACATCTACTCATGCATTCTTACATTTTCTTAATATACATTCATAGGTTCATAGGTGTGTACTAGGCCAATGGCCCTGGAGCCTTTACAAGCCTAGCCCATAGAAGTGCCCTGGCATCATGCCGCTGTTAGTTCCCAGTACCTCTATCAAGTAGAGCCACTGTACTGAACTCCGGGGTGAACTTTCTATTTCCCATCCACTCATCAAGATTTCTCTTATAAAGGGCCAGTGAGGTGCTCTACTTGACATGTATAGGAAGTCTATTCCAGAGTATGAGCAGTCTCTGGGTTATGAACCTGTCCCTCCAGAATGTTCTGTTGACTGCGGTAATGAGGATGAGGTTCCTGGAGCATGTGGTGTGGAGGGATTGGGATTTCTTTAGGTGTAACATTTCTAACATAGCTGGTTCAGACATGGCTTTGTAAGTTAAGCAGAGATCGCCTTTTAATAGACGATATGAGACAGAGAAAAGCTGGAGTTTTTTGAGTCTGTCCATATAGGGCATGTGTTTAAGGCCTAGGATCCTCTTTGTGAGGTACTTTTGTTGCCTTTCCAGCTGTTGCAGGTGTTTAGTGAGGTACATGCCAAATGGGGCATTATACTCGATGATTGTTCTAATGAGGGAAGAGTAGAGAGAGATGATAACCTCTTTCTTCCTGGATGCAAAACCCTTGGTAATGAGATGTGCCACATAGAAGGACTTTCTGACCACAGTGGCGGTCAAAGGAAAGGTTGCTGTCAACCTGTGTCCCCAGATCTCTTATAATGCCTTCAGTGTTCAGTGGGATAGCATCAATGTGGTAATCACAATCAGAGATCTTCATAATGAGTTAGATCACTGCCTGTAGATGAAATCAATTCAAATATTGTATGCATTTAGCAGTACATAATTAGAATACCAAGGTACATAACCATAAGATGCGACTTCTGCATCAGGAGCATTTATATCCACTCAGCATTGGTGGGACAGTATGTGATGAGAAAAGTTTTATAGGTAAAATCTCAGAGTGAAGATTAACAAACAGAAGAAATAGTTGGGAGTGGTAATGGAGGTGTTTCTGGCATAGCATTCCTGCCCCCCCCCGCTTAGTAATGCCTGCTAACTATGTTCCTGCCCCTAACCATAATCCTGTGCCTTACCTTAGTAAAAACGTTTATATAACACTACCACACAGTGTTTTGGAAGGCATTTACTTTAAAGACCGGAAAATAAACTGTTTTACTTTTATGATCTTGAAAAGTATGGGGTATGCCAGTTCATCACTTTGCATGTTCAAAAGTTTTTTGTTGATGTTTTGCAGTCTACATTGAAACCTTTTGAACATTCTTACAATAGTCGAAGGTAAAAAGAAAAAGGGTATGCGTGCAAAAAAATCAGCTGATTGCAGACACACACTGGCTTTTTGCATGTCCAAGGTCACTGTGGGGATTGAGGAATTTATACTTTCTCCCCTGTAGCACATTTTCAGAGTCGATATATATAATTATCAGGAGGTGTGGGGATACTGGGGACTTGCCTCCTGCAAAAAAAATATTTTATTTATTTTTTTGATACGTTTGTTCATAGGTTCATAGGAAATTACTAGGCTAACAGCTCAAGAGCCTTTACAAGCCTAGTGATTATTACATGGATTTACCCAATTTTTCAAACCAAAGGGCTAGAGAATGGCTAAGGTTTCTGACTATGCCTTTGACTATTTTACAGACTGCCCTGTCCATAAGGGACATGGGCACCACCCCAGAAGTGAATTTAGGATTCCCCATTCACTGATCCCAATTGTGTTTGAAGAGGGCCAGGGAAGGACTCTGCTTCATGTGAATATGTAGCCTGTTCCTGAGAAGGGATAATTTCTGAGACACATTTCTGTCCCTCCAACATGTTTTTCTCATGTTACAGGCCAGGTTTAGATCCTTAGATTGGGTAATGCTCATGCCGTTTGTTTTGTGAATGTGCAGCAGTTCAATCAATACTGGATTTGAAAATGCCTTGTAGCTTAGGCATAGATCACCCCTTAATAGTCAGTAGGAGACAGAGTAAAGGGATAGGGCTTTTAGGTGATCCACAAAGGACATGTTGTTTACATCCTGTATTTTTTTGTAAGGAGCCGCTAAGGCCACTCCAGTTGTTGAAAGTGCCTGGTCAGGTACATGCTCAAAGGTGCATTGCACTCAATTATTGGTCTGATGAGGACCAAGTACAGTGGGACTATGACCTCCTTAGATTTGGATGCCATGCCCTTACTTATAAGCTGTGCCACATATAATGACCTTCTCACCACTGTGGACACATGGTGGTCAAAGTTCAAGTTGTTGTCTATCTGTGTATCTAGGTCTCTCACCACTGTATCCACTCTTAGGGTTGTGTTATTAATGTTGCAATTTGCAGGGGTATTCAACTTTGCAAAGGGTATAATTATAATTTTTTTGGCAGTTTTAGGCCATGGCTCTGGCACCAGCTATTTGTCTGCGTCAGACCTTTCTGAAGGATATCTATGTCATTGGGGGATTCACTGATTGCCCCAACTTGCAAGTCATTAGCAAACTTGGTCAGCCAAAAGTCTTCTACATTAGCCTTGAGTTCAGAGAAGTATATTTTGAATAGGAGGGATCCAAGCACTGAGCCCTGTGGTACAGCACTTGTAACTGGCCTCTTGCTGCATCTGGATTCCCCCACTCTAACAACATGTCCCGTCCTTGAGCCAGTTGGCTATCCACCTGGTGATGTACGGATTTATGCCCAATTTTGTGAGTTTATCTACAATACCTTGCTGGGGAATTGTGTCAAATGCCTTAACCAGGTCATGGTAGGCAGTATGCACTGTTTTACCCTCATCCATGGATTTGGTGACTTTCTCAAAGAAGTTCACCAGACTGAAGAGGCATGACCTGCCCTTGACAAAGCTGAACTGGACTGGGTCCAATGTTTGGAGGTTTCCTATGTCATTGTATATCAGGTCCATGATTATTCTTTCCATTGCCTTGCATATGAGACTAGTCAAACTTATGGCTCTGTAATTTCCTAGGTCTGTTGATGGTTCCCCTTTCTACAGAGGAATGACTTTTGCTGTCTTCCACTCCTCATGGACAAAGCTTATCTGGAGACTTTGGTTAAACAGAGATACTAGTGGGGCTGGTAGGTCATGTTTCAAACTATGTATGAGGCATCTTAGGATATTTCAAGACCCATAAATGTCCTGTTTTTAGCTTTAGAGAATGCAGTGAGAGACATCCTGTTATTTTGTGATAACTGGTAGAGAAATGGTGGAAAGTATTTCCTAGGGGGCGGTAACCAGAGGTGATGGGGGGGTAAAATTTGAGCGTAATTTATCATACAGCATATTTGTTATATCTTCTGGCTAGGTATTGGTGGTGACATCTGCAACTAACTCCACACATTGGTGGTTGTTGCTCTTAAGACTGCAGACATAACTGAAAAATGTATTATAGTTATCCTTTGCTTGGTAGGCTATTTTTGCTTAAAAGTTGATTTTTGAAGACTTCATTAGTCTCCTGAGTTGTTTATTTAAACCAATGAGAGAGATTTTGCCCTGCCATACATGTCTTCTCCTACTTCTGCACAGGATTTTCTTTATTTTGCTGTACAAACTATTTCTACCAGGGCTCCACAAGGGTGGCTTGTTTTTGCAGTTTGACCTAGGCTTATTTTGGTTTGGGTGCTGCAGTAGCGTTGTCACCTCACAGCAAGACATTGTCGCATTCGATTCTCAGCTAGAGCGTCTTCTGTGTGGAGGCATGCGTGAATGGGTGTGCCTTCGTTGAAGGTTGTGCATCAGGGTTGGTGACTCGGCACGTAAAAATCCACTACCAAACATTAGCGGACCAGAGTTCCGCTGTGGCGACCTCTAGCCGGGATAAGCCGAAAGACACAACAACTACCATTTCTGTGCAGCTGTTTATATGGCTGTACAGTGCTTTTGTGTACAGTTCTGCATATGCATCTATATTTTCTGGGTTTGGGGAAGCCTGGAAATTAGCTATGCCATTGCTTAGTAGGAGACAGTTGGTCATAGAAACATTCCTAAAAGTTCTGAGGTTAGATGGGGAGTCTAGCTTTACATTTAATTCAAAGAAGACCACTTTGTGATCTGATTTAACCAGTGAGGACATTACACTTGGGAGGTGTAATGCTCCCTATGCCTGTGAGTAGCAGGTCTAGGATATTTATACCCCTAATGGGAGTGCAGACTAACTGCTTCATTGACATAGTCTAGAAATCTTTGAGCCTGCATGTTAGTGGCCATATAAACTTCCCAGTTAATGGAGGGGTAGTTGAAATCACTCATGAGTATGTTGTTGGGCTGAATGGTAAGAGATTCTAGTACATTCAGGTATGACATATGGTTTGCCTGAGTCACAGTGGCAGACCTCTAGCTAGCAAGGATATGGTAAGGGGTTTTGCCTATGTTTAGTTGGACATGGAGTAGCTCAAGCATGTTCACAGGTTCCTACTAGGATAATGACCACTAGGCTCTTTACAAACCTAGACACACAAGCCAATCCAGTTTTCTCCCAGAGTTCCTATGAAGCCTATATGCCGGGGTATGTTAGTAAAGAGATAGGGAGGTAGCTGAGCATTATGTGTGTGTGGGGTGTGATAGTTGGAGGTTACTTAACTTACTGTTGAACTCTGCCCATCAGAGACATGGTGTCTAGGCTGGGGGGGGTTGATCTAGTTACTGTCGACCTCTGTTCATCAAAGACATGGAGTCCAGACTGGGGGGGGGGGGGATTGAAATATTATTTGACCAGTCTTGAGGTGTGCTTATCTTTTATCTAGATTGATACACCCCCTCCTTTTGTACTTTCATGTGCTGCGTGTGGTCGGAATGTAAGGGAGGCATTATAGCCTTGCACTGCTGTGATGGTTTCCACAGCATTGAACAATGTTTCAGTAACTGCACAGACGTCAGCATTCTCCAGGGTGTGGAATGTTTCCAGGGAGTGTAGTTTCTTTTTGAGACTCCTAGCATTGAGCAGTAATACCTTTAGCTTATCATGAGTTGATTTTTCTATGTTGGAAGATCTATCTGTCAACAGGTGTGGATAATGATTTGGCCAATATCCAAAAGCCTACTTGCTACAGGTGCAGACTAACCCTGGCAAAGCAGTGTCGCCAGTCAGTCATGTTCTCCCAGGCTGAAAAATATTGGACCCCCTTACAGTGACACCAGTAGCTAAGTCAGTTATTCAAGTCCATCACTTAATATTATTATTGTGGCATCATCCTTGGAGAAGGTAGAATGCTGGTGAATGCTAAGCTCAAACCAACCTGTGACACATATTCCTAGAGCTCAATCATGTTTCTCTTCATATAGTGTACGTAGGTATGTCTCAGGTCATTAATGCCCACATGGACTATGATTGAGTCATACTGGTACTAATGGTTCAGTGACCTGAGTGCTTGCATAATCTGGCAAATCCTGGCCCTTACAGGGAACTAACTGTGACAAGTTCAATGGAGAACAAAGACCAGGAACCTGATGAATAAAATGTATTCCTCTCTGATGTCTCGGCATACACTGCCTTCTTGGAGTACACAGTTACTTCACATCACACACTTGCTTTATATACACTAGTAAATAGGCAATTAAACAATAAAGTTATCATTTAATACCATGAAACACTTAAAAAGCATTTAAAGTAAATCTTGGATCATCTGGCCCAGGCAGGTATGATCCCAGCCTTGAGTAGCATCCTGCCTTTGCCCAGAATGACACCACAATATAAGGACAAAATGATTGACTTTAACAATTGGCTAAGCTTCTGGTGTCATTCAAAGGGGATCCAGTATCTGTCTGCCTGGGACAACATGATCGACAGACCATGATGCTTTGCCAGAGATGGTCTGCACCTGTCACCCCTGGGATTCAGGTTACTGGCTAAGGTTCTTGCCACCCCTATAGTGCCTTTTTTAGGCAAAGTTCAAAGGACAAAACCGCCACTGTAAAAGGTACAAGCATGCAAATTCTGAAGGTAATGCTACTCAATGCTAGAAGTCTAAACCTCAAAATGCACTATCTCGAGGCACTCCTAAAAATGGAGAACATTGATATCTGTGCAATAACTGAGACCTGGTTCAAGGCTTCAGAGAGCACCCCTGAAATACCAGGCTACAACTCTTACCACACCTTTCAGCCACCAAACCAGGACCAAAACACTAAAGGTGGAGGAGTGTTCACTGGTCCAATTAAGTAATCCTACAAGTTAGCACTATTAAACCATAAGCACTACTTACTCGTATACTCTCTATGATTACCCTGTCCTCTATTGGTCCGTCTTAAATTCAGTTTCCCTATTACTTTAGCATGTCCAAAGGTCAGTCAATGGTTTCCTCTCCAGTCCAGCTGGTGAATCTGAGAATTTTGAGGCAATGTTACAACTGTCTCATGTACACAGACAACCCTCTCCTCCTCCAAACAGGTTCAAATATATGTGAGAGATGCAACTATTTAGCCAAACTGGAAGCTGAGCTCTCTCATCTCAAAACTGGTGTAACCAGTCAGGATGAGAAGGTAACCTCACACAACACAATTCCAGTATCACATAGTCCCACCACATCAGCGAACCAAACACATAAATACACAAAAACATACTCGGAGGCTCTAAATAAAAATCTACCTAAGCAACAGAGACCTCCAAAGCAGACATCCAAGCAAAACAAAACACACACAACACATAACCCACAAAATCAGTGTGCCAAGCAGCCACAGCCCTTAAAGCTGAATAACACACCTGATACTCTTGTTATAGGTGAGTCTATTGTCAGACACACTGACGTCCCGCTCACCAGGCTGAATAAAGAGAAGGTCACGGTGAGCTGCCTGTCGGGTGCTAGGATCCGACACATAACGCAAGCACTTAGGTCACTCCAAAGCAAATACAAATATGACTCAGTCATTGTACATGCTGGTGTGAATGACCTGAGACGTACCTCCCTGGACTACATGAAAAGAGACATAGAGGAGCTCTCTGATCATGTAGCCCAGGCTGGTATGACCCTGACCTTGAGCAGCATCTTACCCTCACCTAGAATGATGCCACAGTACAAAGACAAAATGATTGATTTTAACAATTGGCTAAAATTTTGGTATCATTCAAAGGGGATCCAGTGTCTGTCAGCCTGGGATGACATGCTCGACAAGCCACGTTGCTTTGCTAGGGACGGCTTGCACCTGTCACCACTGGGCTTTTGGATATTGGCAAAGGCTCTTGCCACCCCCATAGTGCCTTTTTTAGGCAAGGCTCAAAAGTCAAACCCACCCCCATAGACAGCATAAGGAACAAGAAACTAAGGGTAATGCTGCTAAATGCCAGAAGTCTTAACCTGAAGATGCACGCACTCGAAGCTCTCCTCAGTATGGAGAACATCGATATCTGTGCAGTTGACAGAAACCTGGTTCAAGGCTCCAGAGAGCACCCCAGCACTACCAGGCTATACCTCATATCATGCTTTTCGGCCCCCAAACCCGGACCGAACCACAAAAGGAGGGGGAGTTTCCATATTTATCAAGGATATCCACACCTCCAGGTTAGTGGCATTGCACGAAGTATCGGAGACCATCCATGTGCAACTAACAGTGGGCAAGACTGCTTTTCAGTTTATAGCATCCTACAGACCACCCTCTCAAAGTCAGGAATCCCACTCGGCTTTCCTGAAAACATTGGAGAACACGAAGATCTCTCTGAACACCATTATATTGGGCGACTTCAACTACCCAAACATTGACTGGGAGCACTACTCAAGCCCCAGCACCTTAGCCCAAAGGTTCCTGGAAATTATAAACTCAAATGCTATGGAACAACTAGTCACCACTCCCACAAGAGGGGACAACATACTAGACCTGATCATTACCAACATGGGGACTCTATGCTCCACACCAGAAGTATATCCCTCATTGGTAAGATCAGACCATAAATTAATTTCACTGGATGTCCACATCCCGACCCCACCCCCAGCCCAGAAAACCACAGTGAAAAACTTCTCAAAAGCGAACTTCTCACTTCTCAAAACCGAAGTAGAATCCTTCAAGGCCCCAGGGCCAGTGGAAACTATGGCCCAAACTGCAGAATCCTATATAAATGCATTCTACGGACATCTCCAGGAATGCATGGATCATGCTATCCCAAACAAAACCAAGACCCAATCATCCAAAGGCAGGCGTCCAGTCTGGTGGACCCCTGCCATAAATAAACTGTACAACAGAAGGAGGAAGCTACTACATGATAGAGCAAAATCCCTAATAGGGAAGGCATCTCTGATCAGTACTAGCAAAAAATTACGATCCCTCATAAACTCCTCCAAGGCCAGCTTCGAGAGAAAAATTGCACAGGACACCAAAGACAATCATAAGGCTTTTTTAAGTTATGTTAGAAACCTGGGATGCAACTCCCAGACTTGTTCTGAGTTGATTCTAAATGACAAAAAATACACTGAACCCACAGACATCGCCAATATCCTGGCAGACAGGTTCAGTGCAAACTTCTTCACCCCCCTCCCCCCAAAAGAGCAAGTATCTATCCCGGCAGAGAGCTGCCTCCCAAACATCTCAGATGCTCAGGTGAAGGCTGCCCTCTCCAAAGCAAAAAACACTGCTTCCATGGGACCAGATGGCGTCCCGGGTTGCGTTCTACATGAACTCCAAGAGGAACTAATACCTCAAATAAAACAGCTATACAATCTCAGCCTCACTACAGGGTATGTGCCCACAGAATGGCGTACAGCAACAGTGCTCCCACTCCACAAAGGTGGAGCCTCTACGGACCCTGGAAACTATTGCCCCATAAGCCTGACTAGCTTAGTCTGCAAGGCTATGGAGAGGATCATCATGGAGCTCATAAACAAAGACACTGGGGACCTACAGACACTAGATCCTACCTAGTTCGACTTTGTCAAGGGCAGATCCTGCCTTTTGAACCTGGTTGACTTCTTTGAAACAGTCACCAAAGCCATAGATGAAGGGAATGTAGTCCACACAGCCTATCTAGACCTTGCAAAGACATTTGACACAATACCCCACTCGGCATCATAGATAAGCTATCCAGCTTAAATATAAACCCCTATGTCACAAGATGGGTCGCAAACTGGCTCAAAGGCTGGAGCCATGTCAGACTCAAAACCGGTCACAAGTGGCATCCCACAGGGTTCTGTCCTGGGACCACTCTTGTTCGGTATATACTTTTCCGAGGTACAGGCAAACGTGGGAGGACTATGGCTCACCAAGTTTGCAGACGACTGCAAACTGGGCGCCATAATCAACTCTCCAGCTGACACAAACATCCTTCAAAAAGGTCTCACAGAGACAGATAACTGGTGCCAGCACCATGGTTTAAAGCTAAATGCCAAAAAATGTATAGTCATACCCTTTGGCAAAAACAATGTGCCCACAAATTACCACATAGGAGGAAACCCATTAAGTACAGAGAAAGTTATTAGGGACCTGGGGACCCAAGTTGATAGCAATCTCTCCTTTGAAAACCACATTGCCAAAGTGGTTAGAAAGACCTTCTACATAGCCCACCTCATCATGAAGGGTTTCACATCTAGATCAAGAGAGGTAATCGTGCCCCTTTATTCATCCCTCATCAGGCCCATCATAGAATACAATGCCCCTTTTGGGATGTACCTTACCTGACACCTGCAGCAATTAGAAAGCCCCCAAAAGTATCTCACCAAGAGGATCAAGGGTCTCAAACAGATGCCATATGCTGCTCTGTTAAAAAAACTCCAGCTCTACTCAGTTGCATACCGCCTACTTTGAGGCGATCTATGCCTGACATACAAAGCTATGTCAAATCCAGAATTAATGGACATGCTCCACCTCAGTAAATCTAAATCCCTTAGAGCCACACGCTCGAGGGACTTGAACCTCAGTACAGAAATAAATAGAACTTGCTGGAGGGACAAATTCATAACCCAGAGGCTCCCTTCACTCTGGAATAGAATTCCAGTTCATGTGAGGCAGAGCACCTCACTGAATCTCTTCAAGAAGAACCTCGATAAGTGGATGGGGGATCGTAGGTTTGTCCCAGGGATTACTCCCGTGTCACTATTAGGCAGAGGCACAGTAAACTAAACCTTAAAAAGGGCACAGTAAACTCAAATCAAGGGGTGGCGTAAGCCATACAGAATCGGGCTAGGCTTATAATTGCCCCAGGGCAGATAGCCTAGTATGAACCTATGAACCTATGAACCTATGTCCATATTCACCAAGGATATTCACACCATCAGGCTAGTTGCAAAACACAATGCGTCTGAAATTCTCCAGGTGCAACTAACACTAGGTAAGACTGCAATCCAAATTGTAGCTTGCTACAGATCCCCAACCATGCCCCAATATTCTCACTATACCTTTTTAAACATACTAGAAAATATTAAGATACAACCAAACACCCTAATACTGGGTGATTTCAACTACCCTGCCATTAATTGGGAAAACTACTCGTGTACCAACACCTTTGCCCAATGGTTCTTGGAATTCACAACCAAGTCAAAAAAGAGATGAAAGTGAACCAAAAAACCACGAATAAACAACCAGAAGTTCGCTGGAAACTCCAAATAAAGGCTCGCAACACAAACAGTTGAAGTAGTTTATTGAATAACGCTCACAAATTCATACATTTTCGACACACTTCTTCTTCAGAAACTAAACATCAAATAAGAGAAAGTGCTAATATATACCCTGATTCACTAATCATTTGTCCAATAAAAACTGATACTTAATTAACATTTGATCATTAAAGTCATAGGAACAAGCAAAACTTGCTTAAATATTAAAACCAGTGCATAAAAAACTAATTACCTACTCCTATAAAGAAATTCAAGAAGAATGATAAATAAATAAAAAGTGTTTTAAAAATGTAAAAATCTAAACATTTTAATAAAATGTGACTTATAAAATGAGTATATATAAAAAACACTCAATACTCCTGTTTCATTACTAGAACACAAAAAGTGTATTGTGTTATACAATACTGCCATCTTGTGCCATATCTAAAAAGCACATGAATGCATCATAATTTAGCAGACCTCAACTTGAGTACAGATTCGATGGACAAAAAATCATTCAGACCTGGAGGCTTGGTGGATTCCAAAACAATCTGCCAAAACAGTTCCCTATATTCTAATTTCGCCTCCCACATGCCTCCTCTTATATCTCTGGGGACAGATTCCAAAACAAAAAAAGAAAATACAGCCTGAGAACAAGTTGACATGTGTCTGAATAATGCATTATTAGTAGTCTGCATTCCAATTCCATATAAATGCTCGTAAATACGACACTTTAGTTTCCTCTCTGTCTTCCCTACATAAAAGGAGGTACATTGATTGCATGTAGCAATATAAACTACCCCAAAACTGTTGCAATTGGAAAATTCACTACTTGTAATGCTTCTGTTTCTTGCTGTTATATGTATGTGGTTACCATTAACAATGTAAGGACATTGTGAACAAAAACCACACTTGTAAGTACCAAAACTACGAGCACCACAACCTTTAGAGGAGGAAGTACCAAACTCAAATAGTTGTTTAAGATTTAGATCCCTTCGATAAATAAATTTTAAGGGGGGTTGTTGATTTAATGCTAAATCAGTGATTTGAACAAACCTTCCCCATTCTCTCGTAATAACTTCCTTAATCAGTCCAGAGTCTCCTGAGTAGTCCAAGATGTAAGCCCTATCCCAATTATTGGGAATGTTGTTGTTTAAAACACTAGTGGTAGACAAGGGCATGTCTTGCCCCAAAATAGGGGCAAATCTGTCTTTTCTCCCTTGGATTACAACTTCTAAAACTTCGTCCAATAACTGCTTTGGATATGCTCTATCAATAAACATATTGAGCACTTTACCACATTCAGCTAAAAATTCATCCTCATTGGAGGTCATTCTGCTCACCCTAATTACTTGTCCTTTAACTAAATTCCTGTTTTGAAAAAACGGATGACCACTTTTAAAATGTAAGTAGGAATTAGAGAAGGTGTTTTAATGATATATCTTTGAAGAAAACCCTGATTAACCTTAGTTAGGGAAATGTCCAAATGTATTAATTCCTCTGAATTGAAATTAAAGGTAAAATCTAAAAAATTAGTGGACCCTTTAATGTAGTTTAGAAATTCAAAAAATTTTTCTTTAGTATTGGTCCAAAAAATACAAATATCATCTAGAAATCTTTTATATAAAGACCAACACTTAGAAAATGGGCTGTAAATCACAAACAATTTCTCCCACCAGGTTAAAACGATGTTAGCATAAGTTAGCATTTAGCCCCCATAGCCACACCTTTGTTTTGCTTGAAAAATTCTCCCTGAAAAAACATATAATTGTTGTTCAAAATAATTTCCATGAATAGAAGACAGTTCCTAAAATCATCCTGGGAGAACATACGACTATCCATCATAGACTGCTCCAGCCACTGTAACCCAATGTCGTGTGGGAGGGAGCCAAACAAATCCACAATGTCTAATGTAACAAAGGTGAGATTGGGAGAAAATAAGTGGGGTTTAACAGATCTCAAAAAATCCCATGAATCCTTTAAGACTGTATCACCAGAATAGGAAAGCAATTTAAGTTTATCATCAACAAATTTTGCCAACGGGGTCGTGACAGACCCCTCAGAAGAAACAATCACTCTTAAAGGAGGATCAACAGAATCCTTATGTACTTTGAGTATAACAAAGACAGAAGGGACATGTGGTTGTTTATTAAATAAAAAATTGAATTGTTCATCATTGATAGAGCCCTCCAATAATAAATCGTTAAGCAATAAAGAAATTTTGCTATTAGCAATATTAACCTCATTGATGGAAGACCTAGAATATTTTGAAATATCCTGAAGTAAATCATTCATCTTGGATTCGTATAAAATACTATCCATGAGCACCGTCCCTCCCCCTTTGTCTGGTAGCATCACCCTAACACTTCTATCATGTTTCAAATCACTCAATAGTTTCTTTTCAGTGTTGGAAAGATTGGGGTGAACATAATGATTAGTAATAGTTTTTCTAATTTCCATCTCTAATAGGTTTTCCAGATTTTTTAATTGTGGATGTAATGGGGGTTAAAAGTGCTTTTCTTCTTAAGTGAGGATACACCTGAAAATGCAACATCATGGTCATGAAATAATAACGACAAATTCTGTTTCCTCAAAAACAACTTTAGATCTATAACAGATCTAGATATATTTGCCTTCCTACTTGGAATAAATTTGAAACCTTTAGAAAATAGCTGAAAATGATCAACTTGAACTTCATTGTTAACGGTAACCACATACATATAACAGCAAGAAACAGAAGCATTACAAGTAGTGAATTTTCCAATTGCAACAGTTTTGGGGTAGTTTATATTGCTACATGCAATCAATGTACCTCCTTTTATGGAGGGAAGACGGGGAGGAAACAAAAGTGCCGTATTTACGAGCATTTATATGGAATTAAAACGCAGAATACTAATAATGCATTATTCAGGCACGTCAACTTGTTCTCAGGCTGTATTTTTTTGTTTTGTTTTGGAATCTGTCCCCAGAGATATAAGAGGAGGCATGTGGGAGGCAAAATTAGAATATAGGGAACTGTTTTGGCAGATTGTTTTGGAATCCACCAAGCCTCCAGGTCTGAATGATTTTTTGTCCAGCAAATCTGTACTCAAGTTGAGATCCGCTAAATTATGATGCATTCATGTGCTTTTTAGATCTGGCACAAGATGGCAGTATTGTATAACACAATACACTTTTTGTGTTCTAGTAATGAAACAGGAGTATTGAGTGTTTTTTTATATATACTCATTTTATAAGTCACATTTTATTAAAATGTTTAGATTTTTACATTTTTAAAACACTTTTTATTTATTTATCATTCTTCTTGAATTTCTTTATTGGAGTAGGTAATTAGTTTTTTTATGCACTGGTTTTAATATTTAAGCAAGTTTTGCTTGTTCCTATGACTTTAATGATCAAATGTTAATTAAGTATCAGTTTTTATTGGACAAATGATTAGTGAATCAGGGTATATATTAGCGCTTTCTCTTATTTGATGTTTAGTTTCTGAAGAAGAAGTGTGTCGAAAACGTATGAATTTGTGAGCGTTATTCAATAAACTACTTCAACTGTTTGTGTTGCGAGCCCTTATTTGGAGTTTCCAGCGAACTTCTGGTTGTTGGTTCTTGGAATTCATAAATTCCAACGCCCTGGATCAACTAATCCATAGTCTAACCAGGGGCTCCAATATCCTAGACCTGGTCATTACCAACATGGGAAATCAATGGTCCACACCTATGGTCACCCCCTCGTTGGTCAGGTCTGACCATAAGCTAATCACCCTTAACATCCACATCCCACCCCCCAGTAAGGAAACCTCCACAAAAAACTTCTCCAAAGCCAACTTCATGCTACTCAAGTCAGAAGTGACAAACTTCATGACACCCATGCAGATGGGAACTGAAACTTCGACTGCTGAATCTTACACTAAGGCACTGTACGAGCACATCCACTCATGTATGAATCGTGCCATCCCAAATAGAACCAAGATGCTCTCCTCCAAAAAAAGGAGGCCAATGTGGTGGTCCCCTGCCATAAACAAACTTTACAACAAAAGGAAGAAACTGTTGCAGAAAAGAGGAAAATTCCAGGATGCAAGAAACTCCCTTACCCGCCTCAGTAAGAAGCTGAGATCCCTCATAAAATCCTCCAAAGCTAGTTATGAAAATAAAATTGCCAAAGATTCCAAAGCCAACCACAAGGCATTCTATAACTATGTCAAGAATCTAAATGACAATGCTCAGATCTGCTCTGAGCTACAAGAGAATGACATTAAATATACTGATCCCAAGCATATTGCCAATATCTTAGCAGATCAATTCAGTGCCAACTTCACCCCCCTCTCACCCCCTAAACGGCCCATCTCAATACCAGAAGATTGCCAAATTCCAGTAATAATGGCCACACAGTTAAAAACACACTCTCCAAAGCTAAGAATACAACATCCGTGGGACCAGATAACATCCCGGGCTGTGTATTACATGAACTACAAAATGAACTGGCACCTCACCTAAGTGTCATGTTTAATCATAGCCTCAACTCAGGCTTCGTGCCCACTGAGTGGCGCACAGCTGCAGTTATCCCATTCCACTGGGGGTGATCCACCTTGGATCCCAGGAACTACTGCCCCATCAGTCTGATGAGCCTGATCTGCAAAGCCATGGATCATATTATCATGGAACTTATAAACAAAGACATTGGTAAACTTCCAACACTGGACCCCACCCAGTTTGGGTTCGTGAAGGGCCGATCTTGTCTCCTGAACCTGATTGACTTCTTCAAATCAGTCTCCAGAGCCGTGGACAAAGGTAAGGCAGTCCACACAGCCTATCTGGACCTTGCCAAGGCCTTTAACACCATCCCCCACTCTGGAGTCATAGATATACTTGCTAAGCTGAGCATTAATCCCTACGTCACTCGATGGGTTGCCAACTGGCTTACTGACAGAACCCACACTGTAAAAGTAGCTGACTCCAAATCCAGCTCCAGACAAGTGACAAGTGTAGTACCTCAGGGTTTAGTCCTGGGACCACTCTTGTTTGGCATCTACTTCTCTGAACTACAGGACAACACTAAGGGACTCTGGCTAACAAAGTTCGCAGATGACTGCAATCTGGGAGCCATTATTGAATCCCCAAATGATGTGGATACTCTACAAAAGGGCCTTACAGCAACAGATGCTTGGTGCCAGAGCCATGGGCTCAAGCTCAATGCCAAGAAATGTATAGTTATCCCCTTTGGGAAAAAACATGTACCATTGAATTACCATATAGGTGGCAGTACACTAAACACCAAAAGTGTGATAACAGACTTAGGGACACAGGTGGACAGTGGTTTCACCTTCGATAATCACATCACCACAACAGTCAAGAAATCATTCTATATGGCACACCTCATCACTAAGGGATTTTCATCCAGAAAAAAAGATGTCATTGTCCCACTGTACTCATCCCTAATTAGACCCATTATAGAATACAATGCCCCATTTGGTATGTACCTCTCAAGACATGTGCAACAACTGGAAAGGCCGCAGAAATACCTCACTAAAAGAATCACAGGCCTAAAGCAGATTCCCTATGCTGACCCCCTTAAAAAACTCCAGCTATACTCTGTCGCATATCATCTTCTGACAGATGATCTCTGCTTAACATACAAGGTCATGTCAAATCCAGAGCTGTTGGACATGCTACACTTAAAGAAATCCCAATCCCTCAGAGCCACATGCTCCAGGGATCTAAACCTTGTCATCACAATAAACAAAACATGCTGGGGAGATAGGTTCCTGACCCAGAGACTCCCCAGACTCTGGAATAGACTGCCCATACACGTCAAGCAGAGTGGCTCTTTGGCCCTCTTCAAAAGGAACCTTGACGATTGGATGGGAGAAGGGAAATTCACCCCGGTGATCACGTCAGTCACCCTGCTAGACAGGGGTCCAGGGAAGTAAATAGTGTGGGAAGAAATAGCCAGGAAATTGTTATGGCTAGGCTTATATAGGCCCTAGGGCCGATAGCCTAGTACCAACCTATGAACACCCCCCCATAAAACACAGTCTACTTTTTCTAAAATTGTTGCTTGTAAACCATGAACAGAACTATCACATGCTTCCAAAAAATGCTGTGCCACTGAACTTTGTTCCTTTTTATTTAACATATCATGAACATGTTCAAATAGCCTTATTTTAAAAGCCCTTTTGGACTCACCCACAAAAAAATTATTACAAGGACATCTGAGAGCATAAATGATGCCCTCAGTATCACACCTATAATTCCCACAAACTTCAAATCTTCGACCATTTAAGAGTCCAAAATAAGGCACAATAAATTTGCATGCCTTGCATTTGCCACATCCTACTGTCCCTTTTATTCTTAATGACTCATATAAGACCTCCTTGGGTCTGCAGAACCTAGATTTTACCAAAAAAGCTATTAATATTCATACCTATTCTATATGAAGCAACAAGTTTATTAGGCATCCATGAACTTCCAACCTTTAAATTTGATAATAGTTGCCACTGTGTTTGTACTATCTCATAAAACCTATTGCTGAATCCACTATATGTAGTTACAAAATACATTTCACAACCAGATTCAGTATTGTTATTTAATTTTGAAACTCCCTTCCATTTTCTATTGTTGTTTCCTATATACTCTTTATTAAATCTAGACCATGCCTTAGCGATTATATCTTCACCATAACCACTCTTTTTAAACATCTCAAAAGTATAACCTATCTCCCTTAAAAAATATTGTTCATCGCTGCATAGTTTGTAAAGATGTATGCTTTCACCATAAGGTAAGGCATCAATTGTATGCCCAGGATGACAACTTGTTGCTTTCAAATAATATATGCCCCCCTAAAATTTCCTGTGTACTTTTATAGTTAGTATACCATCTTCCTTACGTAACAAATATGCATCCAAAAATGACACCTTCTTCCCTATTTGGATGCCGTCAAATGTGAAATGAAATCTGTTTACTTGTAATTCATCCAAAAAATTCTGCACTTCCTGTTCCCCTCCTTCACATAAAAAATTAAATCATCAATAAATCTAAAATAACATTTCACATATTGACAAAAAAATATTTTCCTATAAACATATTCAACTTCAAATAAGCCAATGGTTAAATAAGCATATGAGGAGGCAAACTTCACCCCCATAGCTGCTCCACATTTCTGATGATAAATTTGGTTACCAAACTCAAAACAGTTATTCTTCAAACAAAAATGTACTAAATCTACAATATATTCTGTGGTGGGTGATTCCCCCATGAAGAATCTAATTGCCTCTAGGTCATGGCAATGTTTAATGTTAGTATATAAACTTTTCACATCTAGAGTCACCCAATACATCTTATTAGTCCATTGTACTGTCCTTAACGTGCTTAGAAAATCAAAAATATCTTTAACATAAGCAAGTAATAAAACTACCTTGGGTAGCAACAGGAAATGCAGCAATTGTTCCAGATTGTAAGTGAAATAATTTTCTACCTAAAACAATAGGGTGCCCCGGAGGGGCCTGTATCTTTTTGTGAATTTTAGGTAAACACTAGAAAGTGGCAATACTTTGACTATTCATAGTTAGCGTCTTCTGAACATTATCAGCAGTTAAATAACCTAACCTGACACCTTTATTAAGTAAAGATTTGAATTCAACTAAGGCTCCTAAATAATGACATGTATCTACCTTTGAATAGACTGAATTGTCACCCAAATGTTCATGGCACATCTTCAAATACTGGGATATATACTTCACAGCTAGTTTGTTTCCCTTGTCAGCAGATTTAAAAAAAACAGCTGTTCATTTTTAATCATATTTAATAATGCTGACCACTCTTCTCTAGTTAAATTGTAAACAATATTCTGTTTTTAATTTAAAAACTTATTTAATTCAGTTTCAGTGAAAAAATCTACTGTTTTATGAAAATAACTGTCAGCAACAAAAAAACCTGGAACATAACTGTGACGTGTTTTAACACAACCAGTATCAAATAAGCTGTATGCATTGCATTCATCATCAGAAGCACAAGAGAAATAATTCTCTTCCATAGTAGAATCACTGGCATTAATACATTCATTTAGTTTAGTAATATTTAAAGTATTAAACATGCATTTCAATTGTAATTTCCTAACCAGTCCAAAAATGTCTTTTTTCACTTCATATAGCTTGGGAACAACAGTGGGAACAAACTTCAGACCACAGTTCAACACAGAAAGTTCACTGCTTGACAGGGGCGGCTCGTCCCATTGGACTGCAGGACTGCAGCCCCCCCAGCAAGAAAAAGAAAAAAAAAGTGTTGTATATTACTATAATTAATTTTTTATAAGCTGGCTAGCTGCTTTAGCTGCGAGTCCGACTGGCTCACTGATGTCCCGGAACTCGAACTGCGCATGCTCGCTGAGTTCTGGGGTTTCGTTAAAAAAAAAAAAAAAAAAAAATTCTGTAAATTAATCCAGACTGCTGTAAAAGCAGTCTGGATTATGGAGCAAAGGCTTCAGTGTGATGCCCAGAAGTCTATGCGGTTTTGTAACCGCATAGAATTAGAAGGGGTTCGGACTGCCAGGTCCTCAGGCACGTACATGATGTGGTGGGCTGACTGGATGCTGATTGCTTCTCGCTCTAAGTGCTGGGAAAATAGTGAGAAGCAGAGTAGCAGCCAGTTAAGTGACTGAGCAGTATTTTTGTTTGGAAATTTGATTTCATTTGAAATTGAATTGCTGTCATTGCATTACAGAAATCGGTCATCCTCCTGAGGCTAATTACTGAATTCCAGACAGTGACAGTGAGTAAGCTGAGCTTTCCTTTCCAGAATGTAGTTGCATTTTTTTAAGTAGAAGGACAATGTGCTATTTTAATTTTACAGATAAGTGCACTGCTAACACTAAGGTTATGAGGGAAGTAGCCTGTAGATAGTTAACTGGTACAGATTTGTTTAGTTTTCTCCCATGTTCCTACCATGAAAGATAACTGGAAACACTTCTGTTTAATGAGTTAATTTGCCTCTGACTGTACTTGTATACATGTCTGCCATATGTACATTTACAAGGATTTGGTTTACAACTGTGCAGTGATTTTCTTCCATGACTAGTCATCTTATGCCAAGGAAAATGTATTAATTAATTAATTATATTTAATGGCTACCCCCATTAGGATTTAATGCCTTTTCAGGTGCTGAGGCTATGACAGCAGAAAGGTGAAAATGAACTACTGAGCTGTCAAGACAGATCCCTTTTTTTCTCTCAAATACAAGAGTACTTTGTTAATGCAAGAATTGAGAGGACTGTCCCAAAAGAGCCAGGACAAGGTAGCAGTAGCTCTAGCCTAACCCGAAGACATTAATACAACTTTACTGTTCATTGTGTCTGTGAAGCTCATTTTCAGAGTATAATGTTTATTATAATGGAATATATTCCACAATTTAAGGCTATTTTAGTTGCAGTTAGCAGGCAGTTGGATGGAAATAAATCATCCTAATGGCTAAAGCTGGAATTCCAGAATGATGACTTCTAATAGAGCAGGGGATTGTGCAACCTGACAGAAGGGGTGTGTGTGTGTGTGTGTGTGTGTGTGTGTGTGTGTGTGTGTGTGTGTGTGTGTATATGTTTGTGGTTGTGGGTGTGACTGATGATGTGTTGTATATACTAATACTCTGCCAATGTTATTTTCTGTAAGCCTGTAACAGTTTTATAATGTGCAAGAGAGGAAGACAAGTTCAACAAGCAGTAGAAATAGACATTATGTCTGTCTGGTACATGATAACTCATAATTTAACTTAGCAGCAGCAAAAAAAAAATGCACATAGTCTGCACTGCATTGTTGTAGTGGGTATTAAAACTTCATGGCTTTGGTTTGGACTAATAATTAGTTGAATATTTAGAAGTGGGGATGAAAGAACAATAACCACAGTTAGTGGCTGATTAGAAGGATTTAGAAATGCTGAGCTGTAGGTGTTAGCACAATGACTTAATAAATGACTTGACGACTTGATAAAGTAATTAGCTGCAACTAGAACCTCAGTAGCTGTAGTCATTTATTTCATGGATTTGTTCACTTAATAAGTTAATAATAATAAGTGTCCCTGGTTGTCCCTGATTTCTTCTGGATTTGTCCCTGATTCCGTTGAAATTTGTCCCTGATTGGTTGCGAGCTATGGCGGGGATGATTCATATAAAATTGCTTTTTATAATGAACTGGATATGCTGTATTTGTTCTGTCTGCTTTGGTGAAATTGTTGCTAGGAAAGCTCAGATGACTCAAGAACTCATAGTAAATCCTGTTTCAGACTTGCAGCACTTCTATCTGATGCTTGCTGCACCATCATTCTGAAGGTTTTCAAGCTAAGAGTGAAAAAGCATGCATTATATAGAGTACGTACTGAAAAAGGAATAACTATTTACAACAGACTGATTTTATGCGTCACCTCACAGTGTGTTGTAAATGGTTATTCCTTTTTCAGTATGTGCTCTATATAAAAACTCATGCTTTTTCACGTTAGTACTTTATCCCACACATCTAATAATCCCATTTCATCTGAAGTTCTGCATATAGAAAAAGTAATCACTTACTGATGCTTTTCATTTCATTTACTTTTTACATTAACTTGATGGCTGTTTTAGGGGAGTACATTCTCTGTACCATTGTAGACTCCTTCTTTCCTTCAATATGGCTGTTTTCTGTAATGATTTGACAGCGTATTATAACCCCCATGTCTTCCACTTCCTTTCCCTAGTCCTGTGAGTGAAAGACTTAGCAGGACACTCATTATATAATTATAACAGAACAGAAGGGGAATTATGATAATAAACCTGTCCATGTGTTTACTTGTATGACATGAAGATGGTTATTATAAGGAAGTACTGGTGCATATATTACAAGCAGATATGAAGTTAAGTGTTTTAGAGTCCACTAAAGGTTCTATGTAGAAAAAGAAAGTACTTGTAATTATTTAGCACATAGATTTGGATATTATATTAATTTTATGCAATGTACACAAATAAAATGCAAAAATGTGTTAATACATTTTAACAGGACAAGTTGTTCATATAAATGGAAAGAAAGATGTTAAGGACTAGACAGGCTTGTGTGTGTGTGTCTGTGTACAGATTTTTGCAGAATATCTAGATTTTCATTATAGACTGAAGTTAGAAAATAATGACAAATGTTTGAGTTTCTGATTTCATACTAATGTAAGACCTACTACTTTATTAACTTTCTAAGTTTGTAAGAGCAATATTTAACATTTTTCCTTATTTTTGGGTCTTTGTCCTACTTTTATTTATGGCTTTATCCAGATTTCTTCCTCTGAGGTTGAGAGTATGACAAATGTGTCAGGGCCATCACAGTCAGCCAGAGACATTTCAAATTGTGACATACTTGTTGCACCCCACTCCTCCATGTAGTGACTCTAGATGTGTCCAAGCAAGACAAGGAGCAGTTATGCAGTGTAAATGTGCAGGGTATCCCCCCATACAAGGTAGACACAAGTACTACAGTGGCTTTTCATCTGCCCTTGATTTTGCAGAATGTTCTGGTTTCTGTCATATTTTTATACTGTTGATTTATGCTTCTTATTCAGAAAATGCATGTCGTTGCAGAGCCTTTTGCTTTGTGTTTAAGTAGCAATGCTTTAATGACCATCAGGTAAGCTTATCTGAGACTGTAAGATGCAAGTAAGCTTTAATAAGCATACTGTTAAAGAATTACCAATGCTGAAAGCCTTTTTGTTGTTGCCATGCAGAGAATATTTCTATAACTAGATAGCATATAAGCCTTAGGTATTGAAATGTATATGACAGTATTTGTAATAAAGGACAGGATTACAGTATTTTCAGAAGCTCACTACATTTGTTGGAGATTGCAGTCATCTTTGCAGGCTTTACCTGTAAACTAAACAGAAGGTCAATCTATAATGTGTGGTCCATAATCTGTGCAGTAATCCTTTAAGCAATTTATCTTGAGCTTGTTTCTTGTTTGATATTCATTTTTTTACTTTGATCATATTTTCCCCATGAAACAAGTAGGTAGTTGTTATCAGGTAGCAGGTCTTTTTTGGATAAGAAACATTTTTACAAGTGGAAGTATCGCAGAGATTGCTACTTTCAGCATGTTACTTGGTACTTTTATAAAGCTGAATATAAATTATAGTTAGAACTGCAGTGCAAGGAGAAGTGGTTTGAATTGAGTGCTGCTTGTTTTTTTATACTTGATTTTGACTGGCATTCCAGTAATCTATTTAAAAGTAGTTTATTTTTTCATGCCTCAAAACCTTTTTGTTTCCATCTAGATATTAAGTAAGCTGTCATGTAGCCAATGCATTGAAATATTTTTTTCTTCTACAATTCATTTTGTCATGATTGGACTCTCATAATGATGGTTTGGCAGTGGCACCCAAGGCAGCGTATTTAAAACCCTAGTTTCTGTGTTTTATAGCATATCCCCACCCCTTTTTAGTTGCCAACACCCCTTCCTCTTGGCTCCACCCATTCAGCTGTCTTCTGCAGCCCTCCTTTGATTTGAAGTCACCAGCCGCCACTGCTGCTTGAAAATACATACCCGGAAAGATTGACAACATAGCCAGCATTCTCACCCCTTGGCTCGTTTGTAGTAATTATTTTGGGGAGGATTAGAATGCCACTGGTTTGGAAATGAGTTCTCTCTCTCTCTGCCTTTTTCTGTTTGGTGGTTCTTCAATTCGGCCATTCGGCCCATTCCGAAAGGTCTGACAAAATTCTGAAGGTTTGTTTTGCCCTTGGCAGTTCTGGATATTCACCCCCTTCATGTTGTTTATCTTCCCCTTTGATGTATTGTAAGTAGTACCAACAGAAGAATAGGAATGCCGTTCCTCACCTCGTTCACTTCCTTGAAACCTCACATGAGCTTTGTTTGCTTTCCGATTGGTTCTTCCCCCAAAGGCAGTAGCACTGTCATAGTCCTGGGTATCTCTGATGAACTTTTTCTTTTTTCTCTGCAAGATTTCTTCCTGAAATGATTTTAATTTCAAGTTAATGTCTATAAGCAGCTTGTCTACAGATTCAGAGCCAGAAGTACAGATTCATTTACTGCACATACTGCTGATTTCAGTTCTTAGCTCTGTTTGTTTCATGCATGGATGATGCAGGATGCAGGTGAAGAGAATATGTCACAGGAAGATGTTCTGGAACATTCTGTAGAATGCCCACAGGGAATGGAGAACAAACAATGTGCCCTCAGTTTAGAAGAAGATGTTCTAAGGGAAGAGTTGCTTGATTTAATAGAGCTAGACAGACACATTAACATCAATCAATATAAAATCTTCATGTCAATATTAGTTAGTAGAATTAAAAAATCATTGACACACATAATAAATGAGGATCAAACATGATTCATTTATAAAAGACACACACATGACAATATACAAAGAATTCTAACACTCATAGATTTTCTAAACAGCAACAACCAAGACGCTCTAATACTAGATTTGGATATAGAAAAAGCCTTTGATTTGTTGAGCTGGGATTTTCTTTTTAAGGCTTTAGAATTGTTTGAATTTCCTACTAATTTTATTACACTAATAAATAATATTTATAAAATCAAGTTGGCTTATGCAAAACTTGGGCCATTTACTTCGAAGGCTATTGAAATAACCAAAGGTACAAAGCAGGGATGTCCGATGTCTCCCATCCTGTTTGCCTTAGGAATTGAATTATTTGCCTCATTACTATGCCACAACTCTAATATATCGGTCATAGATGTATATGGTCAACTCATTTCAAAAATTATGTTATTTGCTGATGATGTTTTACTCACATTATCTGTCTCGGAGAAATCAGTACAAAAACTAGATGAAATAGTGGAAAGGTTTTATCATATTTCCAGCCTTAGATTTAACAAGGGAAACTCTAATTATATACATTTGAATAAAAAGAGAGAATTTACCTTAACTACAAATTGTGTGATAGAAAAGCAAGTTCCCATAATAAAATATTTAGGAATAACACTATTTGATAATTTGGAATCTACATTAGCCACAAATTATAGCAACATAACTAATAAAATAAAAATGTTAATAGTAAGCTGGAATAAAATGTTCTTGAGATTTGAAGACAGATTACAAATAATAAAAATGACAATACTTCCAAAAATTAATCACATTGCACAAGCTATTCCTATAGTACCTAACAAGAAAATCTTGAAAGAAATAAATAAAATTCTATTAAACTTTCTTTGGTATCCAAAAAGAAATAGAATAGCCTATACACATCATGAGATCTTGGGAAATGGGTGGAATTAAACTTCCAGATCTAGAATCATACATAAAAGCTTCCATATTAAGAACTATCATTAATTGGATAGATCCTAATTATTCTTCAACATGGAAAACATTGCACACTATTATTTTTCTAAATGAAAATAAAATAATTAAAAATTGTATATTAAGTGAACAAAATAATAGGATGTGGCACATATTGACTGTTAATATTCAATATAATATAACAAAACCAACAATCTTAAATTATATAAATAAGATTTACAATTTATTCAGAAGATTTATATATACTAACATGGATATTATGATTTGGCTAGACTTGATAATATCCTTTAGCTCTACAAACAATTTCTTCAATAAAATTCATAATGTTATTGTAACTAGATGGGAGGGGAAAAACTTCACTTGTTAGCAACATTGTATAGAGAATCATGTAGTATTAGACATTCAACAAATTCAGAATAAATATGACATTCCATCAACAGATTGGTTGATACTACAAAGCGTATTATCATATGTTAAGGATCTTAATAGTAAAATTATTAATTCTCCTTAAAAAACTAGTCCAAATTTGATAAGTCTAATATCTGAAGTTATTTACAACAATTATAATTGGATGGATCTGATTTCAAAATTATACAAAATATTGATAACATATAAAACTAAGCCTAATGCAAGATATTGAAATTTCATAGCCAAAGGATGTCACACAAATCTATCAATTGAGAGTAAAACAAATCTTTTATGTTCTGTTAACTTAACATTTAATTTACAAGTATGGAAAATATTTACATGGAAATATATTCACAGGACATTTATTACACCAGATAAACTAGCCAAATTCAATTCACTTGATAAATCCATTTGTCCTATCCAATCACATAATCCAATACTGTTTTTTTATCTATGTCCATGAATCTTAGAGATAGATAGGCTTTATTATTTTGTTTCTATTGTTTATTTTATAATGATTCAAAACATGTATTTTGCCTATAATGTTGACATGCAATATACTTTTCTTATAATTTATGACTGGTATACCATTAGATTGATGTTCATTATCGTAATTTATTATTTAGGTAGTGGAAGGTTAATTATATGTAAGCAATACATTCCACAAATTTATATATATATACATAAGCATACTATAAGACTATTCAAAGAACGTTCTAGGTGGAGATTTTTACCACAACAATTTTTTACATTTAGTTGTATATAATCTACAAATAAGTTTTTTACATGCAAGTATTTTAATAAGAAGAGTGAGGCTATGGCTATCAAACACTGTAAGATCCGGCACACATACTTGGTACAAGATGTTGACATTATAATTACAACTCTAATTATAATGTTTATTTGTTCACATTTTGGACTTGCACACAAATTATTTCTAGCATGTATTTTTAACATGTATTTTGATGCATACTTTTAATGTATTTTGAATATGTATTTCTTTGACATGCATTTTTATACGCATTTTTAACAGGTATTTGCTAAGTGTATTGATAATGGATATTTTTAATCCTTATTTATGGCATGTATTTTCAATATGTATTTTAACAGGGCTGTTGAGATAGAGTTTTTAAGTATTTAAAACAGCCAATATATTTATTTATACATTTATTATATTTATTTTATTTGTATCATTACATTTTAAATGTTTTAAATATTTTTATACATTTGTTACATGAGATGAAATTTTACTGCAACATAATAATTTGATGGCAGGTTTACACATTATTATACTTAAAATGCAAATATGCAAACAACTTAAATGTTTTCTAACCATTTAACACCATAAACTAAACTATTGTTATATTGAAACTAAGAACTGTATGTTGCTAGTAGTTCTTTACTCAGGTATTCAACATAATCAGCACACAGGAGATTTTTAAAAAGTATTTTTTCTGGAAACAAAGAGTTAACTAACTGTGACAATTAAATAATTAAATGTTTAATTGATCACATGATTGCACATAACATTCCTGTATAAAAGGTCAAAGAAAATGGCTTATAACTTGTCTTGAAAAAGCCTGGGAGAGCCTGGGTGAAAGCGCTTGATTTATTGTGGTTTTACTTGTTCTTTGCTGTTTTAAAGTTAAATCTAAAATTAAAGTTTTCAAAATAAAGAAGGAGCCTGAAGTTCGTGGATTTTATTGTCTGTTAACAATAGAGTGGCCCAAAGTAATACCATCGAGGACACTAGTGATTCGGAACCCCCAAAGGTGCGAAGGAGTGAGCGAATTAGGAACAACACTAATAGTATAAATGGACAAGGAGAAAATCAACCACAAATGGAGGGTCTAAATAATATGGAGGGTAACCAGGGTTTTCAGAGGGAAGGCAACAGGAGGAACAACAACAACCAGACCAACAGCAAGAATCAAGAGCAGAGGAGAAATCGATGGAATCAACGGAGGAGGTGACAGAACAAACACTTGATGGTCCAAGAGTCCTTATGAGTCAACAAGGGGATTTTAAAATATATAATTATACTGTCCTGTCTATTGACCAACTGTTGATTGAGTTTTTCTACAAAGGTCTGTCATTTGTTCCTGATAAAAAGGCAGATTTGGTGAAAACAATAATTGATCTTAAGCTATTTATACGCAAGTTGAATTTAACTTATAGCATGGGTAATAGTTCCACACTTCTTAATACACTGTGGGTATCTAGTGTTTTTAATCCACCATTACATGGGGTACTAAATGTATTTGAAAGAATATGTGAAATTGATCTGAGGTCAAGGCTGGACTCCCCTATACACGCTAGAACTGCAAATTTAAACATTTCTAAAAATGAATTAGACTTCATCTCCCTTCTCAACCAATGTAAGGTTAGAGTTATGCAACCAGATAAGGGAGGAGGTCTGGTATTCATGGATGAATATCAATATGAAAATAAAATGTTTTATTATTTGCAGTCTGAAGCATACACAACTGCCAGTTTAAATGAGGTCAACTTGGCATATAAAAATATTAGGGGGGTTTTGGATGATTTATTCTTGGAGGGTAGCATAGATATTGATACTTTTCAATATCTAACCACGCCAGCCCCAAGAATTCCAGCTATTTTTGGCTCTCCAAAATTGCACAAAAGTTTGGTAGACCCACCTTTTAGGCCGATCTTGGATTTTTGAGGTTCCATCACTTAAGCCTGTGCCAAGTACGTGGACAACATACTTAAACCATTTATCCAGGATGAGCCGCAGATATGCAAAGATTCCTGGAGTTTTTTGGATAATAAGAATCATGTAGAGTATAATGAACATTGTATTTTCTTAGTTATAGATGTTAGATTTATATACTGTCCTTCCCCATCATTTAGGAATTGAATGGACTAGGAATTTTATGTTATATAAAAAAGCAGATAATACAAGTATTAATCTTGTTGAAACTCTTTTGGATTTGATTTTATCCAATAATTTTTTGGTATTTAAGGGACAGTTTTTTCTCCAAAAAACAGGTATAGCCATGGGGTCCCTATGCGGAGGTAGTTTTGCCAATAGCGTTATGGCCTATTGGGAACGCAATTTGCTGTTTAACAACAATATGTATCAAGAGCACGTAGCATGGTACACTAGGTACCAAGATGATATGTGTCTGATTTGGAAAGGACACATTGATCAGATCCCTAGGTTTATAGCCAGCATTACTGCCATGACCAATTTTCTTGAATTTACATACACCATTGGAACAGAAGAAATTAATTATCTTGATGTCAGGATAAGTAAGGACAGAGGCAATAATAGATTTAAATCCACAATATACAGGAAACCTACACATTCTAACACCTTTTTGCATTATACTAGTAGCCACCCGCATCACTGAAAAAGAGCGGTGGTAAAAGGGCAGTTCGTAAGGGCTGCAAGGATGATTTCTGTCCACCAAGATTTTATGCATGAATGTTGTATGATGAAAACTATGTTCTTCAATAGAGGATACCCTGAAATGTTAATAACAGATACTATCAATGAAGTTAGTATTAAAAGAGATTTGGGGCATTTCAAGTCTCTTTTTAGTGGCAGAATCTTGAACAGGGTGGATGTAGGGTCTAGTGATACCAACAGTAATTCTAATAATGGAATTAATAAGCCTCTTAGTCTTAATTTTCTTTTCACATATAGTATTGACTACAAAATTATTAAAGAGATTATTATTAAGAATTGGGGTATAATATTAGAAGACCAGGCTTTATGTAAAATTATAGGCCTTAAACCTAGGTTTACTTACAGGAGATGCCTCAATCTTAAAATCTGGTAGAGAAGAGTAGGAAAAATGTTAAAGCGGTTGGTATGAGTAAATGTGGTATGTGCCCACAATGTAGATATATAGATATATCCTGCCAAGAGACAAAGTTAAAATTAATGGAAAGGTATACTACCTAAAAGATAAATACAATTGTGAAACTAAAGCGGTGGTTTATGCAGCAATATGTGAGAGGTGTCCCTCCTTCTACATAGGTAAAACTGAAAGAAAACTAAGAAAAAGAATTTATGAGCATCATTACGCTATAAGTAGGGGGAACACCACTAACGCACTGGCCAAACACACTTTAGACTTTCCAGACCATACTTTCACTTTTGTTGTTCTTCAGCAAGTTCAAAATGATGTGAGGGGTGGTCCATGGCAGTTATTTTTAGAGGAACAAGAAGTTCTATGGCAAATTAGAACATCAGCCTATGTTCCTCCAGGTTTGAATGAATATGCTACTATGAAATGCATATTGAAATTAAAAGCATTGCGTAGATAATAATAGTTATATAAATAGTATGCATATGCAAAAAAGTAGCGACTTAATTCGGTAAATGTTAGACACAGAGTCCAATATGTATGCACATATGGGTTCTTGTTTAGATAGGCATTTTGGTTTCAGGGTAATGCTCAATGAATCGAATACTGTTTTTTTATCTATGTTCCTTGAATCTTAGAGATAGATAGGCTTTATTATTTTGTTTCTATTGTTTATTTTATAATGATTCAAAACATGTATTTTGCCTATAATGTTGACATGCAATATATTTTTCTTATATTTTTTGTCTGGTATACCATTAGATTGATGTTCATTATTGTAATTTATTATTTAGGTAGTGGAAGGTTAATTATATGTAAGCAATACATTCCACAAATTTATATATATATATACATGTATATTTTTTCTACATACTGTATAATTTTAATACAAAGATATATATTTTTTATTTTAATATTCATATTCCGTAATTTTAGTAAATTGTAAACTTCTGGAGATACAATTCAAGAATATGAGATTGGATAGGAAGTTTTGATCTTTATAATAATGCTGCAGGCACTATTATTTATTTATTTATTATAGTGTAGGACTGTCTTGTGTTTAGGTTCTTAATGAAGTTGATCGAGTGGCTGTATATATGTTTTTTATACTCATTGGTACTTTAGAACCGAAATAATGTAGAATTTAATGAATTAATAGTTGATTGTCAATGAGGTAAATCTGTTAAGATTAATTTATATAAGAAGGAAGCTTTACTGTCTCATTTTGTCTGATGAAGTTTGGGTATTACTTGTTTGTCTGTTATCAATTATCATAAAACCCCATTCAGACCTATTAGTACGCATGCTATTTTTACCCTTACCTTTACAAGGATCACAGTGATTTGGATTTAATTTAAAATATTTATTTTAAATTATTGCAAAAATATTGACGTCCATTTGCTAATCAAAGCAAAATCCCCTCACATTGAAAACAGACTTAGTATGAGACATAGTAACTTCTAGTCCCTTGAAATGCATATTTATTGAACGTTTATCTAGCAAGGCATTAAACTATAAGAGATGTGCTAGGATTCATTCTAAAATAGGATATACTGAAACACTTTTTAGTGGCGATATGAAGAGTGGAGGGATTCAAAGACAATGCATTTACTAACAGCCAAGGCAGCCTACTGGACACAAGTGTCCTTTGACAGGGGCAGATCAGTACCGTTGGTTGGAAAAGTGACGTGGTTAGACAAACTAAGGCTGAGGGAATTAAACCCTGTGTCAGAAGAAACAGCTCATTACCATATTGTAGCCTTATTCATCTGCACTAAGTGCCAGATAAAGTGTCTATATTATGGCATTGAACGGGCTGTTAAACAAACGCCTTTTTATTGACACATATCAAGTGAACTACAAGAACCCCGAATAGCCACAAAAGTGAATTTGTTCCCAGAGGAAAAAAAATTGTTTGGCCAATACAAAAAAAAAAATCAGACCGTGGGGGGAATATACCAACTTCGAGATCACACTACAGTTGAGGAAAGGGCAAATCCCCGATGACGGGCAAATGATTTTTTTCGCCTGGGAAAATATTTGCTTTTCTGGCCATTCATGGTTTTTGTATTTTGATTAATATGTGTCGATAAAAGGGAGTTTGGTTAACAGCCCATTCAATGCCGTTAATAGACCTCACCAGATAAATACTGTTGTAGCTCAGTATAGTATATTTCACACTTACATACTTGAAAAATACAAGCTAAAATAAAAATATATTCAGAATTAGGTTATTAATATTAAACTTGTAAATCCTATGTTTTTCAGCTTCTTCACAGCCAAATAATAAACAGTCAAGAAAACAAGGAAATCAAAGACTGAACATAAAGAACATGGCTCATATGATGATGCTCCTGTTTAGTACAATCAGTTCCTTTCTTTAAACTATAACTACTGTAGGATACAGAAAGCAAGTACTTAGACACACACACACACACACACACACACAAATATATATATATATATATATATATATATATATATATATATATATATATATATATATGTGACTAGCAGTTACAGTCACTTGTATGACTGCACACCCCAAATATTTGCTTCTGATCAGGAGAATAAATAACTACATAAATATTGTCTTAGAAATGTATCTTACCTTGCTACTTATTAGAACCATACAATACAATCCATTTCAACTCTTCTCCATCCTCTCAACTTCTTAGCTAAAGAATCAATCAAAAGACCCAAATTGATTAACGTATTTAAGTATTTGTCATATATACATAGAAAGTTGATAGAATAACAAGATATGTATTAGCAAGCATTTTCTGAAGGATACAAAGTCAAAATCTCATATGGCTGTCATTATGTAGTGATTGCAATTCACAAATTTTGAAAAGAATGGTCCAAGATACCTTTCAACATCTTTTCTCATGAATTATATACTAAGCCAAAAATAACGGAGGGACAAAGGCCCCAAAGGAACAAGTTTTGCATATTATTTGTTTGTTTTATCTCTTTATCAGGTAAAACAATTTACTATCAATATCTCGACATTGAAAGAAAAAAAAAGTATTTAACATTGAAAGTCAATGTCGAATTCACATTTTAGCAGGGGAACTAGCACTCCTGTACCCCCCACACCCCATGCAGACTATATATTTCAACTCCGAGATCGTACTACAGTGAGGAAAGGGATAAATACCTCAGTTCGCACATTACCATGATCTCTATTCATAATATCGAGCACACATCAGCGAATGCACTGTGGCATTTGCTGATATGGACTCTCATTCAATTAACATTCGGAAACACAGGAATCGGCCAACTGCCATTTGGCATTCCTGTCTTTGCCAAACCTTAATTCTAAATTTTGATAATAAATCGGTAAATCAACAGGGTCCCTTTTCACTGTCTCATTAAATGACTTACTCAAACTCACACAGCAGCTAAGTAGAAATGGAAAGAATCAAACCCAGCTTTTTAACTACAGCTAGCAGTTTTTTAACGGCTCAGAGCTTTAAATCCCTACCCTATGTAACAAGACACCTCTAATTTACTTAAAATGTTAATGGAACAGATGTTGCATTGACATACATTTTCTGAACAAGAAGTATAAAATTCAGTATTACTAACTTTCTGTATTCTCTAGTAATTTACTAGGAAGTGAAGAACTGAATGAGAGAGAGGGCAAAATCCTCAAAATCAGGGACAGATGAGAGGCAAGCAACTCTAATTTACTTAGAAATTTACTTAGAAATTTAATAAAACAACAGATGTTTTCTTGACACATATTTTCTGAACAAAAGGAAGTATGTATCTCTAATGAATGACATTATTAACTGGCTATAATGTTGGGGGCAGTTGAGAGGCAGAACTTTTCCCAAGCACACACACACACACACACACACACACACACACACACACACACACACACACACACACACGCACTTGCCTATGCAGGGTAAATTTTCTGTACTGCATGGTACTGTTTTTTTCTTAAAAAGACAGAGTTAGTATAAGTTTGTGTGTCCACTACTGGTCTATTTTGAGTTTGGCAAGCACCAATATAGTCTGTCTTTTGCTGACTGGCGCTACATTCAAGCCAGTGAAAAAGAAAAAAATAGAGTAGTTACACATCAAAGCAGAGTACACCCAGGTTCAGAATACCAAGGCAAAATTGGAGTTGAGAGATATGAGTGGGGCAATTTTTTCATGTTTGTGGCCCCCCTCCCAGCTAGGATCAGGCACCAGGCATTAGCCTAAGGATCTTTGTGCTGATCCAACACTTCAGCTTAAAGGCATTATAAGACTACGTAAGTGCAGTTTTCAAAGCAAATCAATACTTTTGAACTGTGGTGTTGGGGAACGTTTTGAGAATTCTGGGAATTACAATATGATAAAATCAGTCAACGGTTAAGGAAATAAATCCAGACTCTTCACTGGGATGTCTGGTGCTAAAATTCTAACATCTTAGCCACATAATTTGAAGACTAGATTCACTAGAGCAGGCAGTGATGCTGTGAAACACTTAAGATAAAAGATAATATCTGCAAAGGCTAAGATGGATGGGCAGTGTTACTAAAGTAATGAATATACATTTACAAAAATGTAAAGAATCAGTGGTAGACAGACAGGCTTGGTATACTAATGCCCATGAGTACTTAGCTAAATGGATGAATGGCAGAAACTTTGCAGTGGCCATTGGAATGAAGGAAGGTATATTAGTGATTTGTTATGCTGTCAGTAAGGATCCTCACTGCTAACAATTTGGTGAGGATATGAAATGAGAGTTTACTCATGGGCTGAATGGCTAACAGTGTGGAATTTTCCTGTGTGGGATCTTAAGATAAATAAATGCACTGGAGGAAGGAGAGTGCAGAATATCAGAAAAACAATGATACTGATGGAAGAAGGTAAGCAGATGAATGGTATAGTAACAGTAGCAAGTACAACAGGCATGTTTTTAACCATTTTAAGGCAGGAGGGATTAAATGTCAATGATGGTACCTGGTATTGTTTATTAATTATGTTAGTGGATCTTGCTTATAGGTGTGTCTGTCAGCCCTCTATGTATGTGTGTGTAAATAGCAATAAAGATAAAATGCGTAGCGCATTTTAAATATTTTGCTAGTGTTGATGACTGTGAAAATAGCTGAAAGGCAAAACATGTGTCACATAATGCATATGTTTTGTTAATGAAGTTGTCTGAATAGGTAGAGTCTCATTTTCAAGGAAGATCCTGGACCACTGTCTGATTAAATGGTTTTAGGCAAATATATCTATAGTAAGGAAATATCTATGAAACATCCCACAATGAGATAAAACATTTGTTAAGAATCCATAGTATTGACTTTAACAGAAGCACAAACAAGAAACACATCCCCACACCCATAATCTCTAAATATACTAACTCTGAAATTGTACAGTCTTTGGGGTCTGTGAAGAAATTCTCTTCCGTAGCTTTGCACTCTCACTGACTTAAGTACATATTTTTTCACTAAAACCACAAGTCAACTAAAAACTGTTGATTGAACCTATTTCGTCTGAACTTTTCATGACCATACTCAGGTTTCCTTAAGCAAATGGAGATGGGAGCAATCAAAGTTAGACTAAAAATGGAGGTCAAGTTATAACTTATACATTTAACTCTTTGTAATAAACTGCAAGACACAGACGTGAGACTGGGAGTTTAGAATACTTTAGAAGAAATAAACTGAAACATTTTATTTAAATAATTTGATGACGAGAAGACACAGAAAAAAATGTGAATTCATATTTGAAGTCTTACTTGACTATATGAAATATTTGTTGTCATAATTAGGTAGCTTGGGATATCTAAAATGAAAGGCATACCTTGTAATCAATGATAACTCAGAAGTATAATTTGCTACAAGAAGTAATCAACACCAGTGACATAGTTCTGTAGAACTAAAGAATATCTAGTAATGGTAATAACCTTGTCTAAATTAAGAAAAGGGTGGAAAATGCAGAGCGGGAATTAGACGATCAAAAACAAGAGCAAAACTCTAGCCAGAGAGAGAGCAAATAAAGAAACAGTTTTATAAAACAAAGGATCAAACAACCCATTTTACTCATTACAAAAGCTGCATTTCTGTTTATTTGTTTGAATGACAGCAGTCTGAAAACTTCTTTTTTTCAGTTAAAGTATTAGTTTTTTTCATATCTGCCTAGCATATTGCTATGCCTGCTTTGGTTTTGTATATTGAAACAGTTTTGTTGTAATTACTGACCCAGTGCACCTGGGAAAAAATAAATAGTAGCTCAGGTAGGTTGGGCAGTTAAGCTGAAGAATGGGATCAGAGACTAGTAACTGGAACACCGTTGTAATTTTTATTTTGGGTGATGTGGGTAGGGACAGTATTCATGTGGAGCTGTTGTACAATCTAATTGTGTTAAACAGCTGCAGATAGAAAAAAGATGGAAGACTGTAGTGTTGTGAGAACTCACCACAACAGTACATGTTTGAGTATTGGAAGACAGTAGTGCTGTGTGAGAACTCACCATAACAGTACGTTTGAGTAAGATCACAGCTGTTGTAATATTTATTACTTATGGGAAAGAGCTACAGGCTGACATCAGCCAAACTCGCCCAGCTCCCTGAGCTCTGCTTATGCAAGGGGCAGGCTGATACTCTCCACAAATGGAGCTGTACACCTACATCCCAGATAAAAGGAGATGTTGGCTCCTGTCATCTTCTGTTCTTTTTTGTCAGCAAACCAAACCTTGCAGAGGCATTGTCCCATGTATTAAAGAGCTGACTTTGTTTCAGCAAATAATTTGAAAGTCACCCTTGTGGTATCCAGACATGAAGTATTAGGCTTTAGTGCACCAGAAAGAAAAGGGGTTATCTTAAGGGGCAAGGTGATTAGCAGCTTGTACTGTTGTAGTTATCCTGTTTGAACATCTATTGTTATGGTGTGTTCAGTCACAAGGGTACTGTTATCTTCATATGGATAACTGTTACAGTACCATTCATTGCATATGGGTAAACACAGCCCCATAGCACTTCCAAACCTGGAATAGGGTATTCCATGTATGGCTGTCAAAGGTACTATCTCAGAGGATACTCTGGAGGATTGTCATGCTGAACTCCATCCTAGCCTTGGACCCCATGTCCAATTTATAGCATTTGGAGGTTTGAAGTAATGACCAGGTGACTACCTCACAAACAGTGTGGGCTGATAACTGTTTAAAGAAGACCGCTGAAGTTGGGGCTGACCTGGTGGGATCCACCCATACAAGTTCCTGCAGATGCCTGCCTTTAAGACTATACAGTTTGTCGGCTACTTTGAAAGCATCCATTGTTTAACTGGTTTGCCCTTCTTACTTTATGTTAAGGCCATGAACAGCTGGCTTGTGCATTGGATGTATTTAGTCCTGTCCATATAATATGTAACTTCTGTTATTTTTTCCCAGCAAACCTCACAGACTGTGGATGTCCAGCAGATGAAGGATTCTCATTTCTATTTTGGGTTTTGTAAAGAATATTGGGAGTTGAGTAGACTGCTTAAGGAACGTTTCCAAAACCACTTTTGGCTTGAAAGTAGGATTCATCTTAGACAGGCTCTATCACTGTGAAAGACTATGAACAGTTCCTTCAACATCAGGGCTTGCAGCTCTCAGATCCTTCTTGCAGATGTTATTCTCACCCTGAAGATAGTTTTCTAAGATGAAAATCTGAGTAGCACTAACGCTGCAGGTTGAGATGGTTCCAAAGTCAAATTCTCAAGGATGAAGTTGCTATCCCATGATGGAAGGATATCCCTTCTTGGTAGTCAAAGATGTATTTATTTACTTATTTATATTTCATTACCAGGGTAGTGCACTGATCTCAATGGACCATTTTCAGACACATCCCAGGTGAATAGAATCACATAATAAATTAACAAAACACACACACACACAATTCAAGAATCAGTTCACAATGTCAAAACATGGATGGAAAAACGGAATTATGTTGAGCAGAGCTTTATGGATATGATGCAGCCATAATGACTGAGGTGGCTTATACTACAGGAATATCCGCATATCATTATATAGGGAGGTATGAGGACATTAGAAGAGGCAAGTGAGAACAGTCACAAGAAAGGATACCAGGGGAGAAGACAGAGAAAAGGTGAGAGAGGAACACAGAGGAAAGAGGAATAGAAAGGAGAATAAGTGTGCGATACCAAGAGAAGAGGGAAGAGGGTGAATGAGAGGCAGTAAATAAGGGGATGACAAGATGAAATAAGGAAGGATGAAACAGGGATAAAGGGGTATGTGAGAGAGCTGCAGGGCTCATGTAATGTAACCTGAGTGCAGCTGCACTTTGCTTGGGTGAAGAAGTTTGAGTACTTTTGGACATCTTGGGCTGAGAGAGGAATGGAGTCCCATAGTTGTTTCCTGGATAGAAGATGGAAGTATTGAGATAGGATGGTATCTTAAAGCAGTAGTTGGCTTGGGTAGTTTTGGAATTGGAATGACTATTCCAGTTTTCCATGTCTGAGAGATAATCTTATTAGTTAAGCAGAGGTCATATACATATGAGTGAGAGGATAGGAGATGAAGCCCTAACAAAGGTGAATGAACCAAGGGGCTAAGTTGTCAGATCCTGTGGGCATTTCTTTTTGTATTTGGTCCAGCTGTGTTTCAGTCTCTTTGGTTCTAATCCTTTTGAAGTAGAATAGTGGAATGTAAAGGAGAGAGGGTGGCTATTGTGGTGGTAGGTTTGTTTTGTTGATATGTGGCAGGTTGCTGAACTCACTGAGGAAGTCAGTGCATGAGAGTTTGTATGTTCTGGTGCTAGAGGGGTTCAAGGAGTGGAGTTGGGTTGCATTTTTCAATCAGTCAACAGGTTGATTTCTCTCCAGAATCTTTTAGGTTTGGCTTAAAGTGAGATTTATTTGTTTTGGTAGTGGTTGTTTTTGTGTTTGCCGATAGATTGCTTGGCCAGGTTGCATAGTGAGGTATATTTGGCTTGGGAATCTGTGGAGGGATTGCATTTCCAATTTTACTATGCTATCACTTATGTATCATGTATTACTCATCTTAAGAATTGCTTAATCAGTTCTTCACCCATCAGAGGTAATGCTAGCAGAAGACAAGAAGATATGGCAGAAAAAATAACCTTTGCTAAGAAGTAAAACAGCCCTGTTCTAAAAGACCTGAAAGGTAAGAGAGAAAGAGGGGCACATTTACTTTTAATGTGTCTTTGTTCCCGTTCTTGCACTAGATGGAAAACCTCTTCCATTTTTCCAGGTATAATTTCCTTGTATTAGATGTCCTTATCTCTTTCAAAATAGTCAGTACATCCTGGGAAAATGGGTGCTTGAAGGCATAAGATTCAGATTTTCCAGACTTCCATACTGAATCTCTTTGAGGTCAGATGTGCCACAATAATGGCCTTGAAGATACGTCACACCTTATCTTCTGTGGCAGAAGGTATGGTGGTTCTTTTTTCGGTCGCATCACCAATGAAAACCAGAGCAGTCATGGTCAAAATGTGCTATGATTATCTTTTCCACCACCTATTACATCAAGGATATAGGGGAGTGGTATCCAGGAGATGGTATTGTCAATGAAAACAAAAGACATTTATCTGTCAAGCCTCACTATATGAGAGCCATATGCAGTCAACCAGAAGATGATGGTTTATCAGGGAGGCAAATACGTGCATCTCTTGAGATGCTCCATCTGGTTCTCAATTGCCAAACAACTATTTAGCTCATTTACCATTAGTGGTTCCCTAGAAGTGCTTTGGTCAAGCTGTCTGTGGTGCTGTTGCATTGAGATGGGACATACACTGCCTTGTTGTCTAGGCTGGATTGGACTGGACTGCTGATTTGCAAACCTGCTTCCCCAGCCTTCATATGTACCACATGACCATGATGTTACCTGTGTTGAGCTAGACGACATGTGGTTTCCTTTAATGTTAAGAGGGTCTGGGGGTTACGGTAACTGCAAGCATATCCTTCAAGCTATTTGCAGTCTTTTTTACAAGGGAGACCAAGGACCCTGAACTGAAAAAAGTCTGAGTAATCAGAGACTATTTTGGTTTGCACTGGCAGAATGGCCTCCCTTTGTTCCTTTGTGCCTGTTTCACTGACCATATGAACTCTGTCTTATTGCACACAAAGCAACATATAGAGGATTTCAAGATGTTAGTTCCAGGATGCCCTCAGGAATGAATGACCTTGTCGTATATGCTGCCTGGTTATAGGGACTATGTGTATGGCAGATGCCATATACCACAGACCCTTTAGGAAGTCCATGCCTGTCAAGCAGTTGCTTTGGCATGTTACAGAAAAAAATGGTTTTCAAGTAAAGTGACTTGTCCTTTGGGAGTTTTATCAAGCACTTAAATGTGTTCAGAATAGTCCTCAGAAATATTTTTGTCTTATCTGGGAAGCATAAAGGAACCCTCCAGACATTTGAAACAATCCATGGTAACTTTTAAATTGTTTTGCCTCCGTGATTTTGGATTTACTAACTTTTAAATTGTGTAAGATTTGTTGTTGCATTTAAATCTGGAAGAGGCAATTATTTATGTGCGGGTAGAAGTGTCTGTTTTCATTATTAAGAAGGCTACTTGTAGGAACAGACACTTTGTAAATTCCCTGGGCAGTAGAAAGCCCAAAGGACAATGAAATAAACTGATAATGCCAAGGTCCTATCTCAGTAATTTTCTGTGGTCCCTGTGGATAGGGATAGCATGCAGGCATCCTTCAAGTCTAATGTAATCAGGAAAGTGTCTGGATGAAGTAACAGGAGTAGCAAATGCAGAATGAGCATCCTGGAATGGGGTATTCTTAAGAAAAGGTTGAACCTTCTTCCTGCTTTGGAACCTCTTTTTTACTTCTTGATGTAGCAACTGCTGAACAAGAAGTAAGACAAAATGTAGTTGCTCCACTGGGTTTAAGGCATTGTCATAAAGTGTGGACTGGTCTTTATTCAGTATCCTACTGGTATGATGCTTAGTACCCAAATGTCTGAAATTACCTTTTACCATTTCTTCTGGAAGTGCCTCAATCCGTACTCCAGCTGAGCTATCTGAGGGGGGTGGGAGATGGGGTGCAGGAAACTGCTTGGAAGGAGTGCAGGAACAACTTCCTGCTTAACTCCCTATTTTACCCATCCTCTTCCCTTGCCATGTCTGCTTCTCCCAAACTTCTCACTTTTGGCTTTCTGACTTTTAGGTTGGTGCCCTAAGAAAGGGACAATCTTTGAAGGATAATTCATGATGTTCTTGTGAATGGGTGCAGGGAACTGCTCGGAGAAATGCTCGGACGGATTGGAAGAACCACTTCCTGCCAAGCTCCCCATTTTACCCATCCTCTTCCCTTGCCGTGTCTGCTTCTCCCAGACTTCTCACTTTTTGCTTTCTGACTTTTAGGTTGGTGCACAAAGAAAGGAACAAACTTTGAAGGATAATTCATTGTATCCTTGTGAATGGGATGGTGAAAAAGATGTTTCACAATTTGTGTAATTTGCCTTTTTCTTTAGTTTTTAAAGGCATCTTGTGAGGGATTTCCAGATGGGAGCCAGTCAATCTACAGACCGTTATTTTGATTGCCAACTGATCAAAGGGAAAGTGAAGAAACCAATTTTCTTCACAGTTGTGAAACTTCAGAGTAGGCAATAGCTATATGTAAGTTTGGGGTGCATAGGTGGTGTCCCTCTACAAGGGCAGGGGGTAAAGGAAGGCTTACCTCCAGGAAAAAAAAGAAAAAAAAAACACCTCTGAGATTTTTTGAAAGTTCTTTTGCACAATTTTGTTAATGAACCTGAATTTGTTAGATTTGCTGTTGACCAACTGGCATACTTCCTTCAAAAAAAGGAGTCTGTATCTAAGGGGGGGGGGGGGGTTCAAGTCCTCCTTTGACATAATTAGGCAACATGCATTCCTTAAACCAGGCATGGTACCTGATGACTGATCCCATGGTTGCTACCCTAGAGACTCTGTGTACAGCACTGGAACAGCACTTAATTATACGCTTTCACGTCCCTAGGAACAGTGTAACAAATTTCAGGATTTGAGATTTTAGAGACTCATCTTGAATTTCTGCACATAAATCACCTGCCTGTGCCAGGATTTTGCCTTGATATTTAATTATACATATTCTTCAATTTATCACCCTGAAAGCCAAATTGGCTGACACAAAAATTCTTACTAAATCTAACTTCACCCCTGCTTTCACCATTGTTTGGTAATATGCTAGATCTGAGGGCTAATTCACCATCTTTTTGTGTTTCTAGGGGAATTAAAGCAGAGGTCTGCTTCAAGTTTTTATGGCAGTACTGGTTCATTTGTTGGATCATGTAAAACTGATGTCTGGTTTCTTGGGTGTGTGTGGGGAGGGGAGGGGAAGGAGTTGAGCATCCACTTGTATGGAAGCTGTTAGGATGGCATCCTCAAAAGCTTTGAAAATAGAGGGACTGCTGTATATTTCATTTCCTCTATACCCAGGCAATCAAAATATCTTTTTTTATGGTCTAATATTTCCTTAATCTCCCATTTGAAGTGGCCCCTACCACAGCACAGGCAGGTTCTTGTTTGAAAGGTGCAGCAGTAATTCAGTACTCCCTCATGTTGCACTGCAGGCAGTAATTCAGTACTCCCTCATGTTGCACTGCAGGCAGTAATTCAGTACTCCCTCATGTTGCACTGCAGGCAGTAATTCAGTACTCCCTCATGTTGCACTGCAGGCAGTAATTCATTACTCCCTCATGTTGCACTGCAGGCAGTAATTCAGTACTCCCTTATGTTGCACTGCAGGCAGTAATTCAGTACTCCCTCATGCTGCACTGCTGTGTCATTATTAGATCATGAATCCAAATTCCTAAGGAGGAGACAGAACTCAGAACCTTTTTTGTTTCTAGCACCAGTGATGAGTGTGCTACCTGCTGAATCTCTGACATTAACCTAGCTGGTGTATCTGTGAAAGTGTCTTGGTCCAACCTGGTGTTTACTGAAGGTATCACTGAGTTAACTGTGACAAACCAACAAATTGTACAAAAAATGATCAGTTAGTGAAAAAGCAAGCTGATGGCATAATGTCATATGGCAAGGTGACATCACAGTACCAAGAGCATAAACCAACCACTTCCAAATTCCAGCAAAGGCATCTATTAGACTTTGTAAAACAGAATAACAGGGCAGGGATGTTATAATCAACAAACTGTCAGCAACAAATTTACAAAGGACCAAATAACAGCTTACCATAGGGAAGTTTGTATTTGCATATTTAGGGTAATTAACAGCAGTATTAATAATATATTATTTATGTTCATGCTAGAAGGTTATACTACTCTCCAATGAATGTAGTTTCAATGAACAGCATTTTGATATTTATTTTAATTACAGTTTGTCAAAAGTAAATTCAGTTATACTGTACAGAACTGGAGTGCTGAGACCATGGAGTTGGTATATATAAGTAATGGGGGTGTGGGGTCTTGGTTCCCACATTCCAGATGTAGCATTGTTTGGCCCCCTGCAAAAGCTCTTTTTTCAGTATTTAGTAATTTATAGATGCATTTCATTATGTAAAAAGATTGTCAAAATTTAAATTCTGATACAGTGATTCAAATTAATGTAGGTAAGCTGTGATGGAGTATAGGAATCTAAGCAATCATCATCAGTAAATTCATCAGAGCTACTCATACCTGCTTCACCATAAATACGTTAAAATTGTATATAATGAATGGACTTAATTGGGGCTTCACTAGCCCATTCCTCATTTTTACTGGTCGCCTCCTTATATTGACTGTTTGATTTGTTAATGCACTTTGTTTAGACTCCACTAAAGCAAATAAAGCGTCTTCTGTGTGGAGGCATGCGTGAATGGGCGTGCCTTTGTTGAAGGTTGTGCATCAGGGCTGGTAACTCGGCACGTAAAAATCCACTACCAAACATTAGTGGACCAGAGTTCCGCTGTGGCGACCCCTAACCAGGATAAGCCGAAAGACACAACAACAACAACATAATGCACTTTAAGGGCCATATTTCATTTTATTTATTTATTTATTTTACATTTGTTGACCAGGAATGTCTGACTGAGCTGAAGCCCTTTTTCAGCAGAGGCCTGGGGGAGAAAAGCTTCAGTTTTTACAGTTAATATTATTATTTTATGCAATAGTATAAGAAGTAATGGTACATGCCAAACGACTATATAGCAGCAAAAGTACTTAGTTAAACAACATTTTTACAAGTTATGCAAGATCCAAATCAGATCATCTATCAGGTCATATGAGCATATATCAAAATGTAATTATTTTTAGTGGAGTGGTTATTAAGATTTTTATTTTTGTAGCAGTTTTTGATGATGTTAGACACAACAAGATGCAACTTTTGTATTAAAGATATTTGCCCTTTCTCCACTTTTGTGCAACTGCAGAATTAATGTATTTAAAACATATCAGTGTGTACAAAGAATTACTCCTTACAAAAATGTGTTTTGGTGGTTTCTGAGCGGCATCTATTTAATTGTATTTTACATGTAAAAAATGCTGCTTTGAGCATTTGGGCACTGGTAGTGTGTTGCTGTACAGTCCAATGACTGTTGACATGTATCCCCATGTTATTACATATTATTAACTGCATATCAAAACTGCATAAACAGAAGATACATTTCTCATCAGGGGCATGAATGAAGCAAAAAGAAGCAGACCGTGGCGATGAGAAGCAGAGTATCAATGGATGTAAAAAGTATGTTTTAATGCTGATGCTGCTCGAAATACTTTCTGAGTGAAAAGCAGTTAAACAAAGGAAATATAGATACAACTGCTTATGAGTATTGCCATTTGAAATATTTTCCTGCCTGCCATTTGGAGGTGTATCAATGCTAAGACCTATGGACCTCTTTGGAATTGTGATTTAAATGACGACATGAATTCATCTCACTTCTCTTACATTCCCCAGTGTTCCTTTGTATTGTGTGAAGTGCAGCACAACCAGATCATGAGAAATGTGCTTTTGCAAATTCTTAAAGCCAAAAGCAAGTAATTCTTGAAACTGTTCCCATCCAGCAGAATATGTGGATTTCAACATTGACAGGTTTTCCTCAGGCCTCACAGCTTAGCTTTATTTCATTTGTCGTTTTCTGTTCTCTCTTGAACTTTTCAACAATCTATAAAAAACATGGGCTTCTGTCAAAGAGGAGATGCCACAGTGGTTTGCCTGCCAGCTAAGAACAAATCAACAAAATAGTAGCTGGAAATGATGTATATTACATGCCAGCCCTAACACAAGGCTGAGGGCCAGCTTAGTAAAACATCTTGCCAGCTATATCTGGATATTTTTAAACCGAAAGCAGAAAATAATTTTATGTTGTTTTCAGTTAAACAGGGTTCTGAAATATAAGACATGTTTAATTTTCAGGTTTTAAAAACAATTTTATATTCTGCATTGGCTTGTGTTTGACAGGATTCTATCCTTGATCTAGCTGTAGTGAATTTTATGTCAGTAGATGGCATTTTCTTTCAAATTAATTTTCCTTTCTCTATCCAATGATTTAAGAAGTGGCTTTTCTCTGCACCTTGTGAACTCAGCTAAATGAAGGAAAGTATATTGCTATGTTGAATGTATTTTAATTTTTGATAACTGGGCAATAACCACTAGATGCAATTACATGTACCTGTGAGCTTTGGTCTTTTTAACTGACTTCTTCAGAGTCACACAATATGGAAATGAAGTCTACAGGACTCTATCCCACTTCTGCGAGACATACTTCATTACTGTTAGCCCTGTGAGCCACATGCTCTCTTAAAAGTGTCACCATGGAAACGGAAACTATTTAATAACCTACTGTGGATTCTAAGTTCATGACTACCTAACAAAACAGCTTCCAACCTACTTCTGACCCGAGGTAACATACAAAACAACATAATGTGCTTATCTGGGTTGAGGGACTTAAATAATCCAAAGCTTTGTAAATAGGTGCAATGTGTGCCAAAGTATGTGCCGTACTGCCACCAGGCTGGTACTACTGCCTATGTGCACTTTATGGATGCAATCATATTAATTTAATTATTTTTTTTGGTACGGCAATTCATATTTCATATAAAGCTAAGTGTTTTTTTTTCTTTAAAATCAGGCATCTTTCCTTATTAAACATCCCAGAGGACCCCATATGTGACGTTAGAGCACTGGGACATTCAGTACCCCAGAGGGCATGTTGCAGCTCATATCATCTCTGAATTTTTTTGTTTTACAGCTAAGTTAGCCCCCTTGGGCTTGTAGTAGTCCCAGCTGATCATATTTTGCTCCTGGAGTAAAACAGTACTATAGACATGAAGCTGTCACTTAACACTGTGGGAGAACTCATGCCTCCCTATTGCCTGCAGCTATATCATAGATATAGGAGAGCTGGAAATTTTCTGTAACAAAAGATGTCAGCCTTACGCAAATCAAGCTCAATCAGTTACTATCAAATAGAGTGAACAGTAAACAAACAAACTTGTTTTGACTATGAAACAGATAATGGAAGATGTCTGACACTGATATGAGGGTCCTGGTGGTGACTTCTGCCATCTAAGCACAGTAGAACTCATTTATTCAGCAGCCATCATGTTGTGTATAGCAAACGGATTTTGAAGCTTCAGTGGAAGTGTGGCAAGTTACAAGTGCATTAGGTTTCAGCACATTTGATTCATAAACAACATTTTAAACATTATTACTTTTCTCACTAACAGAGAGTGGCGTTTTCATGATCAAGGCATCAGACACAGAAAAGGCTGCCTGACATGGTCTTCAGTAAATGAGCCCAGCAGGAGGAGTAGCTCAGAATGAAGAAATAAGAAAAGGCTGCCATCTCTGAAATCCCAGCATTTTATAAAGGATGTTTGTCATACTGCATGGGGAAAGAAACTACATGGAGAAGAGAGGCTCCTGAAATGTAGGAATTAGAGAAAACCATACATACTGGATGGAGTCTGATTTCACGACTAAAGCAACATCCTGTTAAGCCAGGAAAGTTTCTCAGATTGCCAAGCATACAACCAAGAGCATCTCTTATAAATAGAAAGTAACAGCTGTTTCAAACATCTTCATAGTGTAGAGATGTTACATTTGCACCACAGCACTGGCCTGTAATAAACTTTTTACTATTGGGTGAAAGTGCTACAGGTGAGTAAGCAAGTAGAAAACTTAGTTTAAATGGTAACAAGTTTGAAGGCTAGACTTATAGTCAGACTAAATCCTTGAAAATGGGAACATACATACATAGTAAGTCTGAAATGGTTCTGTTACAAAGTATTCCCTTTCTCCCAAAGTATGGTTATTGCTCAATTATTAGACATATGTAGAGGCAGTCTTGGAGTGCAGTGGTCTTGCATTTGCTGTGGTTTTGTTATTTCACATGCTATATATTTTATAATTCAGGGACTTGCAATTATGGGCCTCACAACTGGAGTAGTGCACCCCCAATGAACATGTCATATTATTTCTTATTTGATCCCATGGCACATACTCTACAGTATAGAACGGAGAATTGTACAGTTTCTTGAAGACCAGTTGTGCAACTCCCATATGACTACAACTGGTTGTGAGAAGTGTTGACTTTTAGGATATATGGTTAATTATATATAAGAAAAGGTGTCCCCCTTCATGGAAGGTGGTGCTGGGGTGAGTCCTCCACACAAGAAAAAATTATATTTTCTGATTTTTTTCCAAGGTCATGAAAATGTCTTTCAGACAATCCACTGGACTTCATAATGGTTGGAAATAAACAGATGGTCTTTGTAATATCAGTTTGCATCCTATGGAATAGCTGTGGAAATTGTTTAAACTGACAAATACTTAACTTTGTAGTGCTTTTGGAGGCATCTGACTGTACTTAACTGAATTCATTGTTGCCCTGTCCATAGTTTTACAGTATAGAAGTGTGGCAAAGCATGATATAAATACCTACAAAGGGTAATATACAAGTAGTTTGTTAGTATTGACAAATACATCAAAGGCCCTTTGTCATCTTATGTTTGCTTCAGGACATGTAGACTGGTGTGGTTACTTATGGCTGGGGTCATTTGGCATTGAGGCTACTTTGTGCTTTAGATTCACACCTCTTTATAATGGTGCACTGCTCATCAAATGCTAAATCAGTACCTGAACTTAAGTTAAACAGTTTGAGGTTTAACAGTATTAAGTAACAAGGAAAAGTGACAGGACCCATGTAGGAAGTATTTTTGGTCCAGGTTAGTTTTTTCAATAAGTGATCTTTAGAGAACATTGAGGGGATTAAGAAATTAAGATATTTTGCAGTTTTGAATAGAAGTCTCTTGGGTAAAGCTACCACTAAACTTGTTTGCAATGATATTAGCAATGTCAGTTTGGTCATAATAGGAAGCCTCATTATGAATAAGTTCTAAGCAATGTAGTGTATTTTTTTTTTAGTTTTCTAACCTAGCTAAAGAAGGATTTTTAATTATCTTGGACTTCATAGTATTCGTTGGTTACTTTTGTAATGCTTTTGATATTATCCTTCAGAGGTGGGTTTGAATCTACTAAATAAGTTAAGGAATTTCTTTCTTTTGCTGTATAGTTTATTAATGGTGATGGTCCACCAGTTTGTTTTTCAATGTTTCATGATACTTGGTTTTGGTAGGGACTGCTAGATTTATGTATTTTTCTAAATAGGTGTAGAATTACTTAGTGAATCTTGCTTCTGTATTAAGTTCAGTTGAGGTACAGTCATATGTGAATTTGATATTTTGTCACATAGTAGGCTGGGGTTTGCATGTTTATAGTCCTTAAATTTAGTACGGTTTGCTGTAGAAGCTTTTCGGAGTTTAAAGGAGAAGGTGAGAAGGGTAACATGTTCCTTGACAAATATGGAGACTCCACCACAGTTGACACTAGGCCTAAAGGCATGAAAATTGCAAAACCCTGGTATATATATATATATATATATATATATATATATATATATATATATACATTTAAAATTTAGAGGGAAGGTTTGGCGACAATTGGATATTGAATTTATGAATGGCTGACCCGTGTTGCCGAACCTTCAGTTGTGCAAGTCTCAGTTCAGTGAATGTACAGTGCATTCGCACAGATGCAGTCAATCTTTTAACTAAAGATCATGGTACTGTGGGGATCAGGAAATTTACACTTTCCCCACTGTAGTGTGATCTTGGAGTTGGAATATATAATTTAGGGGGCGTGGGGGTACAGCCCCCACTGGGGGGGCACAGGGGGGCTTGCCGCCCTGCAAAATCATCACGTCATGTGGTGTGCAGTGTTGGACTGCATATCACTGATGTTGAGAAAGGTCGAATTCGCAATAGTAAGTGCGTTTGCGACATTCTGATCTTCTTGACTTTGTGTGTTCAACATTTTGGTCGACATTTAAGGTAGGTCTGTCATATGCGTGTCGACTATATGATAGTAAACCATATATATATATATATATATATATATATATATATATATATATATATATATGTGTGTATATATATAGAGAGAGAGAGAGAGACAGAGAGAGAGGGAGAGGAAGACCTTTGTTTACACGCACATCAAGTTTCCGTAACAGACTAAGATGCAGAAGTGCGTGAAGATCAGGCTATTTATTTTTAGACTTTTGGAATTAAGGACACCCACCTTAATGTGATTCATTTTCAAAGCTGATATGTTAGTTACTCTGGAATGTCCATCAACTGACTCTGCCTAAAAAGACACTAGGGGCAACAAAAACTTTAACTAGTATGCAAAAAATTTGAAATGAGAGGTGCAGGCAATCCTTAGCAAAGCAAGCTGGACTATCAAACATGTAATCCAATGGTGACACATACTGGATCCCCCTGGAATAACACCAACTTTTTAACTAATTACTGAAGCCAATTATCTTTCTTTGATATAGGCAACATTCGAGGTGAAGGAGAGATTCCACACAGGACTAGCATCTCATCTGCATTTGTAACATGCATGGAAAATTCTGACTTGTATCTCTGCATATTTGCCAAGGTTTTTCACCTTATTTTGTTTTCTCCCAGATCTACCACTACCATGTCAGAATCATATGTAAGAGGTAGGGTCCTTAGGGCCCTTGTAATGTCAGAGATCTTGGAGCCTGAAAAACAACTCTCTGTAAACTTCTCCTTGTCCAGATGAGTCAGTGCACTTAATAATCACCAATCACTAAAAATTTTGAACACTGCCATGATTTAAATTGATGGATTTAGAATGTTCTGAGCTTAGTTCATCCTGTTTGCTGTTGGCAGGTTATACATTAGCTTCTCACAGAAGATCGCTGACACAGGGCAAGACTTTCATCTGTTAATAAACACGAGTCACTGGTGAATTAATGAATTCACCACAGAATATGAGAAATTTTAGATGTAACAAATCAGTTTCAGGGCTGTCAACATTAAGCATGGCTTATGAGAGTTCCGGAAATTGCAAAGTTGGTATCCTTTAAAGCAGAATGCAGGGTAATCAAAGCTGTCTTCAGTCATGTGTGAAGAGTCTAAGGGCCGAGCAGTTAGGCTAATCAACTGAAAATCTACATCTGTAGGCTGCTGGCAGAGCAGCAAAGTATTTGTCAGCAAAGTTAATGTAAAGAATTTGGCTAGCTCAGACCCTTCCAACAACAGTTCTGAATTCTTTCTTGAATCTGTAGCAGATCCAGTAAGTCTAGCTTGCCTTTTGTGTGAGTAGTCAGCCTTACTCCATCTTACTGCTAACATTTATTGCAAATCCAGCAGTACTCAGATAGGGGAGGCTGACAGCTTACAGTTCCTCCCATACTTTGCTCTTCATCCTTATTTTGCTCATCGGGGATCTACTTATCCACTTTTAGGCCCTTCTCTAATTATTCATCTGTTCAGAGTACTGTTTTACTTAAAGAAGGAAGAAAATATTTCCCAGAGGAGGTAAACAGCCCTGTAGCTATCATAGTCAAAAAGGCCAGGAGTCGAATTTAAATGATCACATTCTACTAGTAGTCTGTTCACTAGTTCTGGAAAAGGCCATAAAGTAAATTTCAACCTCATTATGTTTCATACATTTCCAAGAGTATCAGCTTAGGGCAGGGCAATGGTCAGAATGTGTGTGTGTGTGTGTGTGTGTGTGTGTGTGTGTGTGTGTGTGTGTGTGTGTGTGTGTGTGTGTGTGTATATGCATCCTACACAGAAATAGTTTCTCTGCCATGTACTCATGAGTGCTAGGATAGACTCCAGCTATCTTGTGAGTATAAACTGGATAAAGCAGTTATTCAAGAATGAATGAATGAATGAATGAATGGGTGAATGGATGGCAAAAACAATGGCCTACTTGAAAACAGAGGCTAAGTACAACAAGTGCAAAGCTGCTAGGGCAATTTAGTTTGCCTGTCCCACATTAGCTGGTATGGAACCTCGGTGGAGCTGAGGGATATCATGCCATGCAGCCACTGGTGGTAGTAGAGAGATGCATACTTCTGCCTTAATCAATGCTGGCATTTCTTACTGTCATTGTGGCATTTATGGCCCCTTTAAACTGTCATACCTGAGGATTAATCTTTTTTACATATCTGACAATTGATACCTTCAGTACTGCACAGTGCACACAACAGGAAAACAATGTAGACCACTGTAGGAGCCAGACATAACATGCAGGCTTTTTCTGAAAACAAAATAATAGTGCTGAAGGCCATACTGCAGTAAGAGCAACACAATTTTTATTTACAAAATCTGACCCAGAGCTGTGTGACTATTTGCACCAACATAAAAAGCCAAACTGAAAAAGAATACAAAACCCTTTTTAAATTGTATGCTAAATTTTAACTTCAGAACTCTGTGCAATAAACCACTAATGAAAACTTGCATATTCAGCAGGTGCATGCATAATTAAGAAATCATTTTGCATGTATTTTACTTCCTATATTGTCAGACTAGTCTGCTATTATCACCTACTGAAATAGCCAATCACAACAATGCAGTTTTGGTCTGTGGAGAGATAGATTTCCATGTGCTTGAGTTAGAAGCCCTACAGTATTTGCATTTGGTAATAACCATCAACTGAGCTAGTACTCAGGTACTAGGCATGCATCATATCTCTGGCACAATTCTTGGGAAGCTTGTATGCTGCAATCAAAGTGATGGCATCCATTTTTATTACATATTCGATAGTCTTCTGGAAATCACTTAACCATCATTTTTTTAACAAAGACTACACTTTTTTGTTTCAAATAAAGTATTTAGAAAAACTTCTTAAACAGTAACTTAGCAATCCCATTCAACATTTTAGAATGGCTTCAGAATAGGTTCATAGGTAGATACTAGGCTATCTGTCCTAGGGCATTTATAAGCCTAGCCAGAGAGTGTATTTGGCTTCCGCCTCCCTATTAGATTAGCCTACTGTGCCTCTGTAAAGTAGGTCACAGAAGGTACCCTTTTAAGATTAGTTTACTGTGCCTCTGTCTAGCAGGGACACAGAAGAGATCCCAGGGGTGAATTTGCGATTTCCCATCCACGCGTCCAGATTTCGCTTGAAGAGGGTTAGCGAGGGGCTATGTCTAACATGAATTGGGATTCTATTCCAGAGTGAGGGGAGCCTCTGGGAAATGAATCTGTCCCTCCAGCATGTCCTATTTATTTTTGTGTTGAGGTTTAAGTCCCTGGAGCGTGTAGCTCTAAGGGACTTGGATTTTCTGAGGTGGAGCATGTCCATTAATTCTGGGTTTGACATGGCTTTGTACGTCAGGCATAGATCGCCTCTGAGTAGGCGGTAATCAACTGAGTAGAGCTGGAGTTTCTTTAGTCGAGCTGCATAGGACTTCTGTTTGTAGCCCATGATCCTCTTGGTGAGGTACTTTTGGGGTCTCTCCAGTTGCTGCAGGTGTCGGGTAAGGTACATCCCAAAAGGAGCATTGTATTCAATTATGGGCCTGATGAGTGACGAGTAGAGGGGCACAATGACCTCTCTTGATCTAGATGCGAACCCTTTCGTGATAAGGTGGGCTATATAGAAGGTCTTTCTAACCACTTTGGCAACGTGATTATCAAAGGAGAGATTACTATCTACGTTGGTCCCCAAATCTCTAATTACTTCTTCCAGATTTAATGGATTACCACCTATGTGGTAATTTGTGGGCACCTTGTTTTTCCCAAAGGGGATGACTATGCACTTTTTAGCATTTAGCTTGAGGCCGTGGCTCTGGCATCAAGCATCCGTCTCTGTGAGACCCTTTTGGAGGATGCTTGTGTCAGCTGGAGATTCGATTATGGCCTCCAGTTTGCAGTCATCTGCGAACTTTGTCAGCCATAATCCCCCCGTGTTAGCCTGAACCTCAGAGAAGTATATACCAAACAAGAGAGGTCCCAGAACTGAGCCCTGTGGGACACCACTTGTAACTGGTTTGGATTCGGACATAGCACCTGCGATTCTGACCATGTGGGATCTATCTCTGAGCCAGTTTGCAACCCATCTTGTGATATAGGGGTTGATATTTAAGCTGGTAAGTTTATTTATGATGCCCGAGTGGGGCATTGTGTCGAAAGCTTTTGCAAGGTCCAGGTAGGCTGTGTGGACTACCTTGCCCTCATCTATGGCTTTGGTAACTGTTTCAAAGAAATCAACTAGGTTTAAGAGGCAAGATCTGCCCTTAACAAAGCCAAATTGGGTAGGGTCCAGTGTCTGGAGGCTCCCAATGTCTTTGTTTATGAGTTCCATGATAATACGCTCCATAGCTTTACAGACCAGACTAGTCAGGCTTATGGGGCGATAGTTTCCGGGGTCCGTTGTGGCACCACCTTTGTGGAGTGGGACCACTGTAGCTGTACGCTATTCTTTGGGTACATATCTTGTAGTAAGGCTAAGTTTGAACAGTGACTTAATGTGAGGGTTCAGTTCTTCTTGGAGCTCATGTAAGACACAGCCTGGGACACCGTCCGGTCCCATAGATGCTGTGTTTTTTGCTTTGGAGAGGGCAGCTTTCACCTGTGCATCTGTGATGTCAGGGAGGTTACATTCAGTTGGGATAGGCATTTGCTCCTTTGGGGGGAAAGGGGGGAGAAGTTTGCGCTGAATCTGTCTGCCAGGATGTTGACTATGTCTGTAGGTTCAGTATATTTTGTACCGTTATGCAACAATTCAGAGCATATCTGGGAGATTTCGCCCATGTTCCTGACATAACTAAAGAAGGCCTTGTGATTATCTTTAGTGTCTAGGGCAATTTTTCTTTCGAAACTGGCCTTTGATGATTTTATGAGGGATCAAAGTTTCTTGCTAATACTGATCAGAGATGCCTTCCCTTTTTGGGATTTTGCTCTGTCATGTAGTAGCTTCCTCCTTCTGTTGTATAGCTTATTTATGGCGGGGTCCACCAGACCGGTCTCCTGTTTTTGGAGGAGTGAGTCTTGGTTTTATTTGGGCTAGCACGATCCATGCATTCCTGCAGGTGCTCATAGAATGTATTTGTAAAGGATTCTGTGGATTGGGCTGTATTATCCTCTGGCCCGGGGGCTTTGAAGGATTCCACCTCAGTCTTGAGAAGTGCAAAGTTGGCTTTTGAGAAATTCTTTACAGTGATTTCCTTGGCTGGGGGTGGGGACGGGATATGGATGTCCAGGGAAATTTGTTTATGGTTTGATCTTACCAATGAGGGGTTTACCTCTGGTGTGGAACATAGAGTCCCTATGTTGGTGATGACCAGGTCCAATATGTTGTTCCCTCTTGTGGGAGTGGTGACCAGTTGTTCCATTGTGTTAGAGTTTATAAATTCAAGGAACCATTGGGCGAGGGTGTTTGGGCTTGAGTAGTTTTCCCAGTCAATGTTTGGGTAGTTGAAGTCACCCAATAACATAGTGTTTGGAGAGACCTTCATATTCTCCAGTGTTCTCAGGAATGCCAAGTGGGGTTCCTGTAATAAGGAGGGTGTTCTGTAGCAGGCTACAAACTGAAAGGCAGTTTTGCCCGCTGTTAGTTGCACATGGATGGTTTCCGATGCTTCGTGCAGTGCCACTAACCTGGAGGTGTAGGTATCTTTGATGAATATAGATACTCCCCTCCTTTTGTGCTTTGGTCCGAGTTTTGGGGCCGAAACGCATGGTATGAGTTATAACCTGGTAGTGCTGGGGTGCTCTCAGGAGCCTTGAACCAGGTTTCTGTTACTGCACAGACATCGATTTTCTCCATACTGAGGAGAGCCTCGAGTGCGTGCATCTTGAGGTTTAGACTTCTGGCATTGAGTAGCATTACCTTTAGTATTTTTATCCTTGGGTTGTCTATGGAGGTGGGTTTGTCCTTTGAGCCTTGCCTAGAAAAGGCACTATGGGGTGGCAAGAGCCTTGGCCAGTATACGAAAGCCTAAGGGTGACAGGTGCAAGCCGTCCCTAGCGAAGCAACGTGGCTTGTCGAGCATGTCATCCCAGGCTGACAGACACTGGATCCCCTTTGAATGACACCAATACTTTAGCCAAATGTTGAAACTGATCATTTTGTCTTTATACTGTGGCATCATTCTTGGTGAGGGCAAGATGCTACTCAAGGTCAGGGTCATATCAGCCTGGGCTACATGGTCAGAGAGCTCCTCTATGTCTCTTTACATGTAGTCCAGGGAGGTACATCTCAGGTCATTCACACCAGCATGGACAATGACGGAGTCATACTTGTACTTGCTTTGGAGTGACCTGAGTGCTTGCATTATGTGGCAGATCCTGGCACCCGATAGGCAGCTTACAGTGACCTTCTCCTCATTCAGTCTGGTGAGCGGGATGTCAGTGTGCCGGACAATAGAGTCCCCTATAACAAGTGTATTTGGTGTGTTGTTTGGCCTTAAGGGCTGTGACTGTGAGGCACACTGATTTTGTGAGATATGTGATTCGTGGGTATTGTTGAGGGGTGGCTGTTGCTTGGATATCTGCTTAGGAGGTCTTTGCTGTTTAGGCAGATTTTTATTTAGAGCCTCCGAGTATGCTTTTGTGTGTTTATGTGTTGGGTATGCAGATGCAATAGGTCTGTGTGAGACTGGATTTGTGGTGTGGGTGGTTACCTTTCCCTCCTGACTGACTGTGCCAGTCTTGGGTTGAGAGAGCTCTGCCTCTAGTTTGGCTGTGTAACTACATCTCTCACATGTATTAGAGTTGGTTGAAAGGAGGAGAGGGTTGTCTGCGTACATAAGGCAATTGTAACATTGCCTCAAAATTCCCAGATTCACCAGCTGGACTGGAGAGTAACCTTGAAAGTGACCCTTGGACATACCAGATTAGTATAGGGAACTGTTTTTTTACTGATTAGATTAGGGAAGGGAACTGATTTTTTACTTGATCAGGAAGGACCAATCGGGAGCCTAATACTTATGAGAAGTCAAGCAGGGTGTAGTGCTTTAGTTAGTTAGTGTTTCCTAATAAGAGCTGAGCAAGTGCAGGGCTTTAGAAAGAGAATAGAGTGATTACTTTGAGAGTTTGAACAGTTCTAAGGGAAAAAGTGAAGAGCAGACTTTGTGGAGCCTGGAATTGTTTAAACCTGTTTAGGCGGCACTGCCCGACGCTGCTCAGTGCGCAAAATCACGCAAAAAGAGAGTTGTAGGGTTTTAAGAGAGAGAGATCAAGGAGTTTAGAATTGACCCAAAATGGCCAATAAAACTACAGCTTCTAGGTAGTAACCACTCCTCCAGGGACAGGCAGGCTGTTCAGTGTTAACCACTCCCACTGGTGAACACAGAGACTTCCCTTTAGCCCAAGCAAGCACTGGCCTTCTAGAAACTTCCAAACAGTTCAGAACAGCAAATCTGTAACTGAACTTTCTTAACTTTCAGAAAGTGGGAAAAAAAAAGCAAGATTTTTTTTCTTTTTGTTGTAGTTTAAAGGTAGCAGAGATACACAAGCAGCAAAATAATCACAACAGTGCAATAAATGACCCCACACTTGAGTGCTAGGCCAAAATCAGGTAAAATGCAGTTTTTTAGAGAAAAAAACGATTTTAAATTAAGTGCAACACAGGAAATGCAGTAAACAGGCTCTAGAACACTGCATTTGGATTTCAGGAATTTGGTACATATGCAGACATTAATTGTTTTATGTACAATTAACTTCTGCATCATAATTTTAAACAATCTGTTAAAGAAACAAGAAAAAAACATGTGCCCATAAATTACCACATAGGTGGCAGTACACTAAACACCGAAAGTGTCATGAGAGACTTAGGGACACAGGTGGACAGTGGTCTCACCTTCGATAACCACATCGCCACAACAGTCAGGAAATCCTTCTGTGTGGCACACCTCATCACTAAGGACTTTTCATCCAGAAAAAAGGAAGTCATTGTCCCACTGTACTCATCCCTCAATAGATCCATTATAGAGTACAATGCCCAGTTTGGTTTGTACCTCACAAGACATCTGCAACAGCTGGAAAGGCTGCAAAAATACCTCACTAAAAGAATGACAGGCCTAAAGCAGGTGCCCTATGTGACCATCTAAAAAAAAACTCCAGATATACTCTGTGGCATATCTCCTACTCAGAGGTGATCTCTGCTTAACATACAAGGCCATGTCAAACCCTGAGCTGTTGGACATGCTCCACTTAAAGAAATCCCAATCCCTCAGAGCCACACACTCCAGGGATCTAAACCCTGTCATCACAATGAACAAAACATACTGGAGGGATAGGTTCCTGACCCAGAGACTCCCCATACTCTGGAATAGACTGCCCATACATGTCAAGCAGAGCACCTTCTTGGCCCTCTTCCAAAGGAACCTTGATGATTGGATGGGAGATAGGAAATTCACCCCGGGGATCACATCAGTCACCCTGCTAGACAAGGGTCCAGGGAAGTAAATATTGTGGGAAGAAATATACAGGGAATTGTTATGGCTAGGCTTGTATAGGCCCTAGGGCCGATAGCCTAGTACCAACCTATGAACCTATGAACCTATGTGTGTGTGTGTGTGTGTGTGTGTGTGTGTGTGTGTGTGTGTGTGTGTGTGTGTGTGTGTGTGTGCGCGTGTGTGATATCACGCTGATTTCTCTCCATTCTATTTTCAATGTAGTCATTGAGTTCCATGTGCAAATGGTCCTTGAATTGCTTGTTTATTGCAATATCAAGAGTCTGGAGATAGGCAGTCATTCCTGCATAAACCATTATTTGATCTATTCTTCTCTGTGCTAGGAAGTTCTTCATGTCTTTAGCATGGTGAGTGCTGGCTGAATCCCAGACTAGCAGACCTCTTTGGTGGTTCAGGGCTTTGACACTCCTGCAGTGGCAGTCTCTTTGCTTTTGAGTGGTGACTGACATGTAGTCAGCAATGGTAATGGCACTATTGAGGCCTTCAGTGCACTTGTGGTGCTGCAACTTTCAGTTGTGTCACTGTGGCTACAAGCATCTCAAGCAGAGCCACAGAAGTGATCCCTTGGGTGAATTTCCTATCTCCCATCCAAACATCAAGATTTTTCTTGAAGAGTGCTAATGAGGAGCTTTGTATGATATAGATAGGTAGTTTGTTGCAGAGTATGGGAAGTCTCTGGGACAGAAATCTATTCCTCCAGCATGGTCTGTTTATTGTGGTGACAAGGTTTAGGTCCCTAGAGCGTGTAGCTCGGCGGGATTGGTATTTCTTTAAGTGGAGCATGTCCAACAGCTCTGGGTTTGACATAGCTTTGTATGTCAGGCAGAAATTGCCCCTGAGTAGGTGATATGTGACAGAGTAAAGCTGGAGTTTTTTGAGACAGTCTGCATAGGGCATCTGTTTGAGGCTTGTAATCCTCTTTTTGAGGTATTTCTGTGGCCTTTCCAGTTGTTGTAGATGTCTTGTGAGGTGCATATCAAAAGGGGCGCTGTATTCTATAATGGGTTTAATGAGTGATGAGTAGTGGGGAACAATGACCTCTTTTTTCCAGGATGAGAAACCTTTTGTGATGAGGTGTGGCGATGTGATTATCAAAGGAGAGACTACTGTCCACCTGTGTCCCAAGGTCTCTTATCACACTTTCGGTGTTAAGTAGACTACCGCCTATGTGGTAGTTCATAGGTACAGAGTTTTTACCAAAAGGGATGACAATGCACTTTTTGGCATTGAGCTTGAGGCCATGGCTTTGACACCAGGCATCTGTCTCATTGAGGCCCTTTTATAGGATGTCCACATCGTTAGGAGTTTTGATTATGGCTCCTAGTTTGCAGTCATCTGTGAACTTTTTTAGCCAAAGACTTTCTATGTTAGCCTGTACTTCAGAGAAGTAGATACCAAATAGGAGAGGACCTAGGACTGAACCATGTGGTACTCCCCTTGTCACTGGTCTGAAGTTGGATTTAGAGTCTGCTACTTTCACAGTGTGGGTTCTGTCAGTGAGCCAGTTGGCAACCCATCTTGTGACATAGGGATTTATACCTAGTTTAGTGAGTTTATCTATAATTACAGAGTGTGGTGTTGAAAGCCTTGGCAAGATCTAGATAGGCTGTGTGACCCACCTTACCCTCATCTACGGCTTTGGTGACTGCTTCAAAGAAGTCTATCAGGTTTAGGAGACCTGATCTGCCATTTACAAACCCAAACTGGGTAGGGTCCGGAGTTTGGAGATTACCAATGTCATTGTTTATAAGTTCCATGATTATATGTTCCATAGCCTTGCAGACTAGGCTTGTCAGTCTAATGGGGTGGTAATTCCCGGGGTTCATGGTAGCTCCCCCTTTGTGGAGTGGGATAACCATTGCTGTGCACCATTCAGTGGGCACAAAGCCTGAGGTGAGGCTATGTTTGAACATGGTACTTAGGTGGGGTGCCAGTTCATTCTGTAGTTCATGTAGAACGCAGTCTGGGATGTTGTCAGGTCCCATGGATGCTGTGTTCTTGGCTTTGGAGAGTGTGTTTTTTACCTGTGCAGCCATGATTACAGGAACTTTGCATTCTTCAGGTATAGAGATGGGCCCTTTAGGGGATGAGAGAGGGGTAAAGTTAGCTTTGAACCTATCTGCCAGGATGTTGGCAATATCAGTTGGTTCTGTATATTTAGTGCCATTGTGCTGTAACTCAGAGCAAATCTGAGTGTTGCCATTGAGATTCTTGAAATAGCTATAGAATGCTTTGTGGTTGTCTTTAGAATTAGTGGCGATTTTGTTTTCATAACTAGCTTTGGAGGATTTTATGAGGGATCTCAGCTTTTTACTGAGGCTGACCATGGAGTTCCTCCAACCATGGGATTTTACTCTTTTTTGCAACAGTTTATTTCTTCTGTTGTAGAGTTTGTTTATGGCAGGGGACCACCAGATTAGCTTCCTTTTTTTGGTGGATAGCATCTTGGTTCTGTTAGGGATTGCATGATCCATGCACCCGTGTAAGTGCTTATAAAGTGCAAATGTATAGGATTCAGCAGTCGTACCGCTATTGTCCGTCAACATGGGTGTCGTGAAGTTTGCCACTTCTGTCTTAAGAAGCGTGAATTTGGCTTTGGAGAAATTGTTTACGGTGGTTTCCCTAATGGGGGGTGGGGGCAGGATGTGGATATCTAGGGTGATTTGCTTGTGGTCAGATCTGACCAACGAGGAATTGACCTCTGGTGTGGAACACCGGTTGCCCATGTTGGTAATGACCAGGTCTAGGATATTGCTGTCCCTGGTGGGGGTGTGGATAAGTTGATCCAAGGCGTTGGAATTTATGAATTCCAGAAAATGTTGAGCACAAGAGTTGGTACATGAGTAGTTTTCCCAGTTAATGGTGGGGTAGTTGAAATCTCCCATTATTAGGGTGTTAGGTTGTACCCTAATATTTTCCAGTGTATCAAGACATGAGGAGTGGGAATCCTGGGGCATGGTGGGGGATCTGTAGCAAGCTACAATTTGGATTGCGGTCTTGCCCAGAGTTAGTTGCACTTAGATAATCTCGGATGCATTATGCTGAGCAACTAGCCTGGAGGTGTGGATATCCTACACGCCTCCACCTTTAGTGCTTTGGTCCAAGTTAGGTGGCCGAAAGGTGTGGTATGAATTATAGCCTGGTAATGCAGGGGTGCTCTCTGGAGCCTTGAACCAGGTCTCTGTCACTGCACAGATGTTGATGTTCTCCATTTTAAGGAGTGCCTCGAGTGAGTGCATTTTGAGGTTTAGACTTCTGGTATTAAGTAGCATTACCCTCAGATTTTGCTTGCTTGTACCTGTTACGATGGTGAATTTGTCATTTGGATCTTGCCTACAAAAAAGCACTATAGGGGTGGCAAGAGCCTTAGCCAGTATCCGGAATCCCAAGGGCGATAGGCGCAGGACATCTCTGGCAAAGCATCGTGGTTTGTCGATCATGTCATCCCAGGCAGACAGATACAGGATCCCCTTAGAATGACACCAGAAGCTTAGCCAATTGTTGAAGTCAGTCATTTTGTCCTTGTACTGTGGTATGATTCTGGGTGATGGCAGGATGCTACTCAGGGCTAGGGTCATACCTGCCTGGGCTACAAGATCAGACAGCTCCTCCATGTCTCTTTTCATGTAGTCCAGGGAGGTACATCTCAGGTCATTCACACCAACATGGACAATGACAGAGCCATATTTGCACTTGTTGTGGAGTGACCTGAGTGCATGCATTATGTGGCGGATCCTGGCACCTGACAGGCAGCTGACAGTAACTTTCTCCTTGTTTAGCCTGATGAGTGGAACATCAGTGTGCCTGACTATAGAGTCACCTATGAATAGAGTGCTGGGTACGTTGTTATGCTTTATGGGCTGTGATTGAGTGGCACACTGAGTTTGTGGGCTATGTGTCATTTGGGTAGTGTTGGGGGAGGTTGCTTGCGTTTCTGCTTTGGAGGTCCGTGTTGCTTGGGTAGATTTTTTTGAGAGCCACCATGAATGTAGGTGTGTGTTTTGTGTTTCTGTGTGTGTGTTTTGGTGGACTATGTGATGAGTGTGGTGTGGTGTAAGTGTTTACCTTCTCCTCTTGACTGTGTAGTCCAGTCCTGGGTGAAGAAAGCTTTGCTTCCAGTTTGGCTATATAAGTGCATATCTCACAGGTTGTAGTGTTGGGTAGTAGGAGGAGAGGGTTGTCTATGTACATGAGGCAACTGCTGCATTTCCCCAAGATGCCCAGATTCATCAGGTAGACAGGAGAAAACACCGGGAGCTGACCCTTATTCATGCCTGGATAGGTGCTTATTTATTAAGTACTAAAAACTGTTTTCCTCTAGACAAGTGAGGAAAGTTAAGTTCTGTAGTAATTTGTAGCTTATTTAGTGCTTGCAATGAGTTCTGAACAAGTGCTGAGCTCAAAGAAACAGATTTGAGTGCTGAAACTATAAAACTGGCTAGTTCTAAGAAACAAAATTAAGCTAGAAGGCTTCCCTCCAACACAGAAAGGCTTGGGGGGTCAGAAGCTTACAAACAGTCCTGGATACAGCAAATTTGTATCTGGACTAGACGACTTACAGGAAAGGCAAGAAACAAGCTTAGAATTTTTTTTTTAAAAGTGGAAAGGGGAAAGGAGGAGCAGAAACTAACTGTGTTGGCCTTCTCAAATGTTCTCCCTGTCATTGAAATTACATATTCCTGCATGAAATAGACCTTATAAACTGCATTGCTGTGTTGTGCCAGATCTCTGGTACAGAGGGCTGAAGCCCTGATTGTGAAACAGATGGACTGAGATTGATTAATGACCTTGGCACTGGAGAAGTCAACCAAGAAGGGGGAGAATGAATGGCCAGTAACAGTTTGGCCTTTCTGAGTTGCAGATGGCAGGTCTGTCCACTGCAAGGATGACAAATTCTTGAGGCTGATATCTTATCAGTTTCAGTACAAAGGGTCAAGCACCCATCAAGTAGTGTGTTCCTGTGCTGCAGCAGGCATTGCACATGCTCAGAAATTTCTCTGCTAAAGGGGCTGTGCATTGTTAGAGCTCCATGTATCCATGTCTCTTATAGGTATCCAAGGGAGTAAAGATTTATAGGAAAACACTGATGCCTGCTTGGATGACAGCCTCTCGCAAGAGCAGAAATCAGCAGGATAATGGGGAAAGCTGATTGCAGAAGGCAGCAGGTAGAAGAAACACAAAAAGCATTATTATGCAGCTATGTCATTGTCTCCAGCTCTGTTTACTTTAAGATGCTATATCTGAATTACAGTCTTAGTTTTATGCAGGTGTAGTAATGGTTCTTTAAGCCTGTTTTTGTTTTTTTAGTTTTCTCAGTGGGCATTTACATACTGAATTTTTCTGCTTGGTGTGCACTTGTCCTTAAATAATACCTCTGACGTTTATGGTGCTTTAGCTATGCATTGGATTTATGCACTGCACTCATTCTTTTTCAGTCTTACCCAGTGTTTCTTGCATATCTGATAATTGTAAGGAGATGACAAACACAAATATAAATAAGCAAATGATACTGGCTCTTTTTAGTTGTAAAATTAACTATAATAAACTGCTTCTTAACAACTTTTTAGACACTTAGTAAAAAGTTTACTGCTCCACATAATTAGTTCGCTCCACAAATCACACAATTCATTTTGAAAAGAATCTTAAGAAAAAAGCACATTGGATCCCCATTATGTTAGAATTAAAATTAATGCATGTCTGACCTTACCTGTCCTCTGAATGTGTGTGAAAGTGCTGTTATGAAAACACTGCATTTAAGGTGCTGTCCTTTACATGATGTACTGAAATGGAAATGTGTAGCAAATGGCAAAGAAAGAACTACCTTTTATGTGCTATCCGATGTCTGTCTCTGGCTGGAAAATGTTTAGCTGTCCTTGAAAAAGTGTGTTATATGGTTAATAGGAGCCAATCAATAGAATATTGCAACATGCATGAATTGATAGGACTGTAGGATACTGGAATAAACTGGAAATAAATGGAATAAACTGGAATGTAACTGGAATGAATATCTTTATCTTTTAATTATCCAGAACTGTGTTGTACAGGTGCTAGTCTCTCTGTGCCAAATCTTTTTGCATCTTTCAGAATAAAAGTCTGCATACACTGCAGTTTGGTTAAGAAAGTTTTATTATGTACAGTGGATGCAGATGTCAACAATATCCTTATCAAATCTCACTGTCTCAATCACAGTGCTGATAAACTGAAATAGACCGAATTATGATGACTGTAGCTTCTGCATTTATTATATTCAAGATTACTTCTTTTCTCCTGAATAATATAATTAATATTCAGGAATTCTGGATATTTGACCTGACTTCTGTTCTCACTCTTTTGAGTGTCTGTACCAAACTTCTGTGGACTGCATTGCAATAACTTTCTGCTTAACAGTCCGAATGAACTAATTACCTTCTGTGTCTGAAGTATCTCTCCCAATAATGCCAAAACCCTACAAATTTCTACACGCCTCTTTAAACTTGGTTCCCAAGGCTATTTGTACTTAATGTATGCACATTCTGTTAGCACATTTTATTCTTATCAATATTCTTGACTGAAAGTTACTGAAACATTCATTTAATATGGCTGCATGCCCTATGCAAAGAGAATAAATACTATATCTTACACAGCATGTTTGTTGTTTCAGAATGCAGCAGCTTTACACATGTCCTGGCATTTCCTGAAGTTTCCACGTGTCCAAGCATTTCCTGAAGTACTTTAGAAATAGAAAAGAGCGAAAATATTCCTTGGATAATTGGACAAGGATGTATCACATAAAGATTTTAATTTGTTTAGATATGATGATATTCCCTGGTCTGAAAATAAGAAGTCAAAAAAACGCAAGAAAAAATTTGTCAAATTTACACCTAACTTATTTTAATGTTAACCCACTCTTGCTGAGTTTGCGAAATGCCTTTCCTAGCATCACTACATTATTTTTATGTGTCTGCTTGCAGTTGTATTCACACTGTCAAGGTCTAATGGCGCACATGCCTGCTTAATAGAAATGTTGTTACCTGTCCACATACTGAACTTTTTAAACTTTCAACTGATATTGTACTTCTTTATACAAAATCCAGATTGTTCCTATAGACAGTCCTTCCCACCATATCTACTGTCAACATTTTATGTTTAAGCATCTTACTGTTCACTAATACAAATGTTTTACCACATGAATTTATTTTTTGTATCCCATCTTATAGATTGCTGTTATAAGTGTGATTGTATGTGACTTTATCCCTGTATTTTATCTCACTTGTTGCTATAAATATTTGTTGTTTAGGTGGGATTGTATGTCACTTCTTATCTCTGTACTTTACTTCACTGATCGTTGATATATGTAGTTTGTACTATCTTGTCTGATTGTAATCTTGTAAAAGAAAGAATGGACGGTGCAAAAATAAAACTTGTAAGTAGAATGAAAGCACCGAAGACCAGCAACAAGTGCCAAAATTAGGGCTGTAAGTTGTAAATGATAGTCCAAACTCGGAGTGTATTCCAAAATGAACAGCAACAGTTTAATAGAAATCCAAATACGTAGCAACAAGTACACCTCACGTTTCGTCAAGAACTTCATCAGATTAACTACACACCCTAAGACAACTGTTAAATACTCTAATTAATTTCAAACTAACCTATAAGAACTAACTGTCATGAATATATAAACTGTGATGCATATATTGAAATAATTAAAATTTTTTTACTTTTAATAAAATCTTTAAAAACACAAGTTAATTTATACAACACACAATAAATAAATTTATTAAAAATACATAGGAATTTGTTAAAAAGTTTGAATAAATAATTAAATATACTTATGAAAATGCTAGTATGTGGTGTTATACTGGATGGTAAATAATAAATGTTATCTAGTCTTTCACTGCCCTCTAGTGGAAAGATATATATAATAGGTGAAGAAAAAATGTATATAATGTATATAATATGATTAAAACATTTTATATGTAAAAAAACTTTGTGTAAAAAGTTATAAAAACAAATGAACACTTGGAAATAGTAATTTTTTAAAGTTTCGCTGATCTCATTTTCAGTATCGGTGCTAAAGTGATCATGTCATTAATACCCGGGAATTTATTTGACTCTAAAACTATTTGCCAGTATAATTCCCTATATGCAACTAACGTTTCCCAACTACCTCCCCGGGGATCAGATGGTACAACTTCTAAGACAAAAAAATTAAAATAAGCCCTATCACAGACCAAGGTATGCTTGTATAAAGAATTTGTATCTCGCTTGGTCCTTATGTCATACAGGTGCTCGTAAATTCTCTATTTCATTTTTCTTTCGCTCTTACCAACATAAAATGCTTCACATTGACCACATAGTGCAATATAAATAATGCCCTTAGTATTACAATTAGCAAAGGAGTCTAAATTAAGTGTCTTATTGCGGGCTACCAAAAAGTATGGGTCACCAGTTTTCAAGTTCTTACAATAACCGCAAGCTCCACATTTAAAAACACCATGTTTTTTCTTTTTATTCTCCTCGCTTCTCTTTGTATGAATGACCTTTTCTAAGATTCCTTTTATGTTCAAACCACTTTAGTAAGTGTACTTTATTTCCTTGTCAAAAATGTGTCCCAAATCAGATACTTTTGCAAAATTTTCCCATTCCCTGTCTACAATCTTTCTGACCCTACTGGCCTGTCCATCATAGGTTAAAGTTAAACTCGAATCATATCTCCCCTTGGGAATGGTGTTTTTAGTAGTTGTAACATTAATTTCATTTAAATCTTGGCCTAGTATAGGTGCAAATCTGCCCTTTCTTCCTTCAATTACCTCCTGCAATGTCTGATCAATCAATTCTCTAGGGTAACCTCTGTCCAAAAACATGGACTTCAAGTTTTCACATTCATTTGTGAATAAAAGGTCATCAGAAGTCATTCTACATATTCTCACTATTTGTCCCTTCAAAACACTTCTTTTCTGAAAAAATGGGTGAGAACTTGAGAAGTGTAAATAGGTGTTGGAGAAGGTTTTCTTCCTATACACACTTGACACAAAGCACTGACCATTTTTCTCCAAGTAAACATCTAAATAATTCATCTTAGTTGTAGTAAAGTACTTTGTAAATTTTAAAAAGTTTGTAGTACTATTCAAATACTCTACAAACGCGTCAAACTCATCAGAGGTACCCTTCCACAAGAAACATAAATCATCCAGAAACCTTACATATAATGCCCACTTGTTTTTAAACCTAGGTATCAAGACATATTTTTCCTCCCAATAAGCCATTATAATGTTGGCGTAGGTAGGTGCACAATGTGCTCCCATCGCCACCCCCTTGGTTTGCCTGTAGTATTCACCCTCAAAGAATAAAAGGTTATTTTTCAATACTGTCTCCATTAAGGCTAATATAGTTCTAAATTCGTTATGAGAAATTCTTTTGAGTGGTAATAGCATTTCTTCAAACCAGGCTAAACCAGTGTCATGGGGTATACTGGTGAATAAGTCTATAACATCTAGTGTACCAAAACCAGTGGTCTCACCATACAAATTAGGTTTTATTTTACTAAGAAAGTGCCAAGAGTCTTTTAAAATGTTTTCATTCTCATCAACTATGTGCTTAATTTTGAAATCTATATACTTGGCAAGCGGTGCTGTAACAGATCCATCAGCGGCAACAATAAGTCTAAGGGGAGGGTCCATATAGTCTTTGTGCACCTTCGGGATTCCAAAAACAGTTGGAATCCTAGGCTTTTCCACATACAAATATTTATAAGTTTTTAAATCAATTAAACCTTCAACTAGTAAATCATTAAGTAGAACATATATTCTTTTATACGCAACATTAATTTCGTTTATGGAAATAACACTGTACTTTTCCACATCATTCAATAAATTCAACATCTTTCCTTCATACATGTTTCTATCCATGAAAACCACACCCCCACCCTTGTCAGGTTTCATGACACGAACCCCTTTATCATTACTTAAGGTCACTAAAATATCATTTTCACATTTTGTAAGATTAGGACTTATATAATTTTTTCTTAAACCATTTCTCAATTCTCTTTCTAATGATAATTCAAAGTTTTTTAGTTGAGGGTGTAAGGGAGGGTTGAAATTACTTTTGCGTACAAGTTCATTAGTAGTCCTAGGCAATTGTTTTCCTTTAAAAAATATTTCCAGGTTTTTCTTTCTAATAAACATTTTAACATCAACAAGCAATCTGAAAATGTTTGTTTTACGTTGTGGAATAAAACCAAAGCCCTTTGAAAATAAATCAAAATGAACTTTGCTAAGTGTAATATGTGAGTAGTTAAAAATGTTAAAATTATCAAAAGTAAATTTATTCCCTTCATTTGTAATATGTTTTAAACATCCACGTGATTGTCCCTCCAGGAGGGATAACCCCCCTTCCCCCTGTAGTTTTTTGAATTGTAATTAACAGGGTTTTTGTACATCAATCTCTCCGACCTACGTAGTGGAGGAAATTCATCATTGTCCACAAAGTTTTCATTATGCACTTCTACTTCTTCTACTAATACACCTTCATTACCTCTATCAAAATTATTTACCATCTGTTTACCCCAAAACCTAGGTTTGGGGTAATGGGTGTGTGTTTTGTACTCGTGTATATCTCTGTCTATTTTAGAAAGTTTTCTGTTCTGAACTTCAATGCAATGCTTTTCTACGTCTTTTAATAAATTCTTATAGTGACTTCTCTGTTCAGAAATAGAAAACATAAGATCATTGACTATAGCCTTATTAGTTTCATCTATAAGGTTATACAGTTTCTCCATTTCATGTTCATTATTTACAATTATAGCACGCATAATAGAGAAGCCACAATCATCAAATATTTGAATTAAATTTTTATGAAAATCAGTACCTTCATAAACATTGTTTGGAAATTTTATAACCCTTAACCCCTTAGGGACAATCTTTAAACCAATACAGTGTTTAAGGTAAGCATTGTCCAACTCCAACATTTTATACTTTTTAAGATAAAAGTATAAGTCGTCAAGGGTTTGTTTATACGAACCAGCAGCTTTTTTTAAAGTTTTTCCATTTGCAAAATCAAATTTAGTGTTCACAATGTCCTTAAATAACTGTTCAGTACCTTGTGTTGTTCTCTGTACATGAATAGAATCATTTGATCCTATGTCAGTTCGAGATGGTCGGCCTGTGCGTCTCTCTCTTGCTTCATTAAAAGAAAAATGCGGTAATTCGTTTAAGATATCCGTATCCGAATTAGTGCTTGTATTAGCTCCATTACGAACTCGTTCTTTGTCCCTCGGCGTCCCTTCATGCGAAGCTGACCTCCGAAGGGCTTCCTGGTTCCCCGGTAGAGAGAGACAAGTGCACGCAGTCACGATCGATTGACTCAAGGGAGTCAACAAAGACACTAACTGCGTAAGCTGCCCAATAAGCTTACGCAGTTCTCCAGTTTCACTTTTCCTGCCCTCAACATCAGAGGCACTATTCGCCGAGTGCTCCATGTAAATAAACTGGTAAAAGAAAGAATGGACGGTGCAAAAATAAAACTTGTAAGTAGAATGAAAGCACCGAAGACTCAGCAACAAGTGCCAAAATTAGGGCTGTAAGTTGTAAATGATAGTCCAAACTTGGAGTGTATTCCAAAATGAACAGCAACAGTTTAATAGAAATCCAAATACGTAGCAACAAGTACACCTCACGTTTCGTCAAGAACTTCATCAGATTAACTACACACCCTAAGACAACTGTTAAATACTCTAATTAATTTCAAACTAACCTATAAGAACTAACTGTCATGAATATATAAACTGTGATGCATATATTGAAATAATTAAAATTTTTTTACTTTTAATAAAATCTTTAAAAACACAAGTTAATTTATACAACACACAATAAATAAATTTATTAAAAATACATAGGAATTTGTTAAAAAGTTTGAATAAATAATTAAATATACTTATGAAAATGCTAGTATGTGGTGTTATACTGGATGGTAAATAATAAATGTTGTCTAGTCTTTCACTGCCCTCTAGTGGAAAGATATATATATATATGTATGTATATAATAGGTGAAGAAAAAATGTATGTAATGTATATAATATGATTAAAACATTTTATATGTAAAAAAACTTTGTGTAAAAAGTTATAAAAACAAATGAACATTTGGAAATAGTAATTTTTTAAAATTCGCTGATCTCATTTTCAGTATCGGTGCTAAAGTGATCATGTCATTAATACCCGGGAATTTATTTGACTGTAAAACTATTTGCCAATATAATTCCCTATATGCAACTAACGTTTCCCAACTACCTCCCCGGGGATCAGATGGTACAACTTCTAAGACAAAAAAATTAAAATAAGCCCCATCACAGACCAAGGTATGCTTGTATAAAGAATTTGTATCTCGCTTGGTCCTTATGTCATACAGGTGCTCATAAATTCTCTGTTTCATTTTTCTTTCGCTCTTACCAACATAAAATGCTTCACATTGACCACATAGTGCAATATAAATAATGCCCTTAGTATTACAATTAGCAAAGGAGTCTAAATTAAGTGTCTTATTGCGGGCTACCAAAAAGTATGTGTCACCAGTTTTCAAGTTCTTACAATAACCGCAAGCTCCACATTTAAAAACACCATGTTTTTTCTTTTTATTCTCCTCGCTTCTCTTTGTATGACTGACCTTTTCTAAGATTCCTTTTATGTTCAAACCTCTTTTGTAAGTGTACTTTATTTCCTTGTCAAAAATGTGTCCCAAATCAGATACTTTTGCAAAATTTTCCCATTCCCTGTCTATAATCTTTCTGACCCTACTGGCCTGTCCATCGTAGGTTAAAGTTAAACTCGAATCATATCTCTCCTTGGGAATGGTGTTTTTAGTAGTTGTAACATTAATTTCATTTAAATCTTGGCCTAGTATAGGTGCAAATCTGCCCTTTCTTCCTTCAATTACCTCCTGCAATGTCTGATCAATCAATTCTCTAGGGTAACCTCTGTCCAAAAACATGGACTTCAAGTTTTCACATTCATTTGTGAATAAAAGGTCATCAGAAGTAATTCTACATATTCTCACTATTTGTCCCTTCAAAACACTTATTTTCTGAAAAAATGGGTGAGAACTTGAGAAGTGTAAATAGGTGTTGGAGAAGGTTTTCTTCCTATACACACTTGACACAAAGCACTGACCATTTTTCTCCAAGTAAACATCTAAATAATTAATCTTAGTTGTAGTAAAGTACTTTGTAAATTTTAAAAAGTTTGTAGTACTATTCAAATACTCTACAAACGCATCAAACTCATCAGAGGTACCCTTCCACAAGAAACATAAATCATCCAGAAACCTTACATATAATGCCCACTTGTTTTTAAACCTAGGTATCAAAACATATTTTTCCTCCCAATAAGCCATTATAATGTTGGCGTAGGTAGGTGCACAATGTGCTCCCATCGGGTTCGTGTCATGAAACCTGACAAGGGTGGGGGTGTGGTTTTCATGGATAGAAACATGTATGAAGGAAAGATGTTGAATTTATTGAATGATGTGGAAAAGTACAGTGTTATTTCCATAAACGAAATGAATGTTGCGTATAAAAGAATATATGTTCTACTTAATGATTTACTAGTTGAAGGTTTAATTGATTTAAAAACTTATAAATATTTGTATGTGGAAAAGCCTAGGATTCCAACTGTTTTTGGAATCCCGAAGGTGCACAAAGACTATATGGACCCTCCCCTTAGACTTATTGTTGCCGCTGATGGATCTGTTACAGCACCGCTTGCCAAGTATATAGATTTCAAAATTAAGCACATAGTTGATGAGAATGAAAACATTTTAAAAGACTCTTGGCACTTTCTTAGTAAAATAAAACCTAATTTGTATGGTGAGACCACTGGTTTTGGTACACTAGATGTTATAGACTTATTCACCAGTATACCCCATGACACTGGTTTAGCCTGGTTTGAAGAAATGCTATTACCACTCAAAAGAATTTCTCATAACGAATTTAGAACTATATTAGCCTTAATGGAGACAGTATTGAAAAATAACTTTTTATTCTTTGAGGGTGAATACTACAGGCAAACCAAGGGGGTGGCGATGGGAGCACATTGTGCACCTACCTACGTCAACATTATAATGGCTTATTGGGAGGAAAAATATGTCTTGATACCTAGGTTTAAAAACAAGTGGGCATTATATGTAAGGTTTCTGGATGATTTATGTTTCTTGTGGAAGGGTACCTCTGATGAGTTTGACGCATTTGTAGAGTATTTGAATAGTACTACAAACTTTTTAAAATTTACAAAGTACTTTACTACAACTAAGATGAATTATTTAGATGTTTACTTGGAGAAAAATGGTCAGTGCTTTGTGTCAAGTGTGTATAGGAAGAAAACCTTCTCCAACACCTATTTACACTTCTCAAGTTCTCACCCATTTTTTCAGAAAAGAAGTGTTTTGAAGGGACAAATAGTGAGAATATGTAGAATGACTTCTGATGACCTTTTATTCACAAATGAATGTGAAAACTTGAAGTCCATGTTTTTGGACAGAGGTTACCCTAGAGAATTGATTGATCAGACATTGCAGGAGGTAATTGAAGGAAGAAAGGGCAGATTTGCACCTATACTAGGCCAAGATTTAAACGAAATTAATGTTACAACTACTAAAAACACCATTCCCAAGGAGAGATATGATTCGAGTTTAACTTTAACCTACGATGGACAGGCCAGTAGGGTCAGAAAGATTGTAGACAGGGAATGGGAAAATTTTGCAAAAATATCTGATTTGGGACACATTTTTGACAAGGAAATAAAGTACACTTACAAAAGAGGTTTGAACATAAAAGGAATCTTAGAAAAGGTCAGTCATACAAAGAGAAGCGAGGAGAATAAAAAGAAAAAACATGGTGTTTTTAAATGTGGAGCTTGCAGTTATTGTAAGAACTTGAAAACTGGTGACACATACGTTTTGGTAGCCCGCAATAAGACACTTAATTTAGACTCCTTTGCTAATTGTAATACTAAGGGCATTATTTATATTGCACTATGTGGTCAATGTGAAGCATTTTATGTTGGTAAGAGCGAAAGAAAAATGAAACAGAGAATTTACGAGCACCTGTATGACATAAGGACCAAGCGAGATACAAATTCTTTATACAAGCATACCTTGGTCTGTGATGGGGCTTATTTTAATTTTTTTGTCTTAGAAGTTGTACCATCTGATATACCCCAGGGATTACTTCAGTGTCACTGCTTGACAGAGGCACAGCAAAATAATAGGCATAGTTTTATTCAAACTAAAGGGGTGGCGAAAGCCAAATAACTATGGGCTAGGCTTATAAATGCCCTAGTATGAACCTATGAACCTATGAACCTATGATCCCCGGGGAGGTAGTTGGGAAACGTTAGTTGCATATAGGGAATTATATTGGCAAATAGTTTTAGAGTCAAATAAATTCCCGGGTATTAATGACATGATCACTTTAGCACCGATACTGAAAATGAGATCAGCGAAACTTTAAAAAATTACTATTTCCAAGTGTTCATTTGTTTTTATAACTTTTTACACAAAGTTTTTTTACATGCAAAATGTTTTAATCATATTATATACATTACATACATTTTTTCTTCACCTATTATATACATACATATATATATATATATCTTTCCACTAGAGGGCAGTGAAAGACTAGACAACATTTATTATTTACCATCCAGTATAACACCACATACTAGCATTTTCATAAGTATATTTAATTATTTATTCAAACTTTTTAACAAATTCCTATGTATTTTTAATAAATTTATTTATTGTGTGTTGTATAAATTAACTTGTGTTTTTAAAGATTTTATTAAAAGTAAAACAAATTTAATTATTTCAATATATGCATCACAGTTTATATATTCATGACAGTTAGTTCTTATAGGTTAGTTTGAAATTAATTAGAGTATTTAACAGTTGTCTTAGGGTGTGTAGTTAATCTGATGAAGTTCTTGACGAAACGTGAGGTGTACTTGTTGCTACGTATTTGGATTTCTATTAAACTGTTGCTGTTCATTTTGGAATACACTCCGAGTTTGGACTATCATTTACAACTTACAGCCCTAATTTTGGCACTTGTTGCTGATTGCAATCTTACTGTGGAGCTTTTTTCCCCAGGCCTTCGCTGCAAATGAACCTGTGTCCAGTCGGACCATCCCAGTTAACAAATGTAAAATAAAATAAATAAATTAGTCACTTTTTGGCTTTACCACTACCATTGAAAGTTCCTGTAGCAAGAAACATTTGCAGATACCATTGTTTTGTCACAATCTAGTAACGGATCAATCACATTTATATGAATTTCCAAATACAATTGTCTTCATTGGATTTTTTTCACATTCTTTATTCATTGAACAACCTGCTGCATTATGTACTGGACTCTTTCTGATGCAGATGGACACAATCAGCTTTTTCTAAATTATAATCCTTACATGAGTCAAAAATGTCCTAAAGCTCCTGTTTTCTGAAACTGGCGAAACTTAAGTCAAGTTTAATAAATACTTTGATTCAGTAAATTCACTTATATACATTCACTGTTGGAGACAGATGCCTTTCTTACAGTAAAACCCTGCTTGAGCATTTGTATCTAGATATACTCTCTCTTCAAATAGCTTCTTCAGTTTCCTGATGCCTGCATGTAGACATGCTAGCCATTCTATGTGGGTGTTATGTTCCTTGTGTGGTTCTTATGGTTAATTCTACAATGGTATAACATAATTTCTGCATATAGGTAAGATTCATGGGATGATCTGACATCACTCTTTTTCCTTAATGTTTACTACATCACCACAGAAACTGGGAGGTCCACAGGATGAAAGGAATATGTGGCATATCAAAAGAAGGTGACAACTGTGTAGTTGGAGGTACAACAGCCCATTGACAGGGCACGGTGGCCTCGCTGTGAGGATATAGGGAAACTGTGACAGCTGCTGCATTGGATTAAGGGCCTGGCTGGCCAGAACAACTAGTGGGTGGGACACATCGGCACTGTTAAGGTGACTATTCATCCAGTGGCTGTGGAAAATAATACTGTGCCTAGTGTTCTAAAAGAAAATGACCAGTGTGTGCCCATCCTTAGTACTGGGTAGCAGGTGATCTCCCAGGATATTCTGGACCTTTCTTGCCCAGTTCTGGAAATGTGATTTTGATATGATGTGGTCGGGCCACATATTGTGTGGTCCAGAAGTCTACATTTCCCATGCCTTTTTGCCTGGTTCCTCTGGTAGCTAGTGCTAGACTCCACCTTCTTAACAATTTGTGTGGGATCTTTTCTGAGTACCATGAAATAGCCAAATCCTTCCAAGGCACAGTTATCTCCTTCTTTGCCAACTATGGAGAGGTGCAAGTTCGGTCTGCCAACATTTTTATTTCCAGACACAACAGTACTTCTGTCTTCATCATCAAAGATACAAAAACTGTTTCAAGGGACAGGACAATGCCCAACCCCAAAACTAGGCTGTAGAAAATATGGAGAAAGAGGACAGAAAGGAGATCATGGAGGATGAATTACCCCTCTGTATCCATAAGTTCCTATATTAGAATCTGCACTAAGCCTATTTCTGTTTTTAATTATTTGACAATAGATGTTCATTCTTTATTATACACATATGTTGCTTTCTTTCACTCCTGCTGGGCTATCTAAGTATTGTGCATCATTGTATCACAGCCCATTATGATGAATCTAACATATCATCACATGCATTATATTACAAACCATATTATTCTTCTATGTCTCTTTTCTTACTTGACACCTAATCTCTTTCTATCCCCTGTATACTTTGCTATAACTCTTATATAATACCTATGCAAATCTCCTTTACCTCTGTTTTAGATTTACCACTGTATGAACTATGATATTTTGTAAATACTTAATGACATGTTGTTTTTTACCTTTTCTCTTGAAAATTGTAAACTATATTACTCATGTTTATGATTTGTCTAAATTGTATAATGTTCTTATGGAGCTTTTCTCCCTGGGACTCCATTGAAAATGGGCTCTTCTTGGCCCAATGGACTATCCCGGTAAGCAAACTATAAAATAAATAAATAAATAAATAAAAACAATTACAAATGAAATAATATTCCAAAACATGAGTTACTAGGGCATGGGGATCATATACATCACTTACTGCAAGTTCCTTGCACCTCCCCGTCCCTTTACTTAGGAATACCTGCTCTGAGATTGCACTAACTCAGACAAAAAGGAAGATTTTAACAACATTCCCTTTCCTCTGAGGTTGGCAACTATTGAAGTAGACTACATAAATGTTAAACAATTTGTCCTCTTAAGGAAGATACACCAAACAGCACAGCACACAATAAAGTTAATAGTCATAGGATTACAATACAAGCCATCGATAGTAGACCACCAAACCTTTCCAAAATGCTATGTTGTCAAATAACAGGATGTGGTAACGTCACATAATGAAGAATGACACCAGTTCAAATAAAATCATTTAATAAAAATTCTTATGCCTTGGTAAAAGATATTCAAAGAATTTTCAAGCTAAAAGGCCAGTAAGCAGTTTAAATAACAAAAAGTAGGTATCAAGCATTTACTAGTAGAAAAGTAAGAAAAAAAAGCAATGAACCTATAAGGATGCTCTCCAGTTATTCCAGTTACATTCTAGATTCAAGGAATATGGATTACAGTATGCTGAATTTTAAAAAGCTTTCAGACCCTTTCTCTTTGAAGAGTTTTTTAAAAGTCTTTCATCACTTCTAATGCCAACATCTATATTACAAAGAACCAGGGTTGTGGTAATAAAGGAACATAAGCTGATCTACTTATGTGTCAGCAACAGAAACAGCTTTAATATATATATATCTATATATATATATCTATCTATATATATATATATATATATATATATATATATATATATATATATATATAAGCACTTAATCTGTTTTTATTACAGCTGTTTCTGTTGCTGTTACATGAGTTGACTGGCTTGTGTTCCTATATTACCATATCATTGGTTCTTTGTCTATGTGTTTTTACTTTGTTGTGATAACACTCTTGGGTTCCAACATGTATATGACATAGTACTGTTGTATTACTTAAAATGCAGAACAGAATAAATAAAGTGGCAGGAGCATCTCAGTGCACAGATCAGTGCTTTGGTGTTGCAATTAACGCTTACCCTTAATTTAATATCTCAAAGTGTTAATTATTCTGGATTCTCTGATCACCAAAACACAAATGTTACAAAGGTCAGAGAGTAATCATGAAATGCAGTTATTCTTCTTGATATACAATGAAGTCATCAAAATGCTTGCCTCACTAAAGGCAAAGTATGGTAGTTCTGGAATGGCAGACCTTAGGGTAAAATCAATCTGTAAAACATTCCAGACACTCCACTAATTTAATTGCACGGTGGGTAAGGGTGTCTCTATCACATAGTAAATTTTATTATTTTGAGAATGTTTCCTATAAATGGATTTGTCACAATGTTTTAAGTAAGAAATAATGCCCGACAAGGTAGACACTACAAGGAAATAATGGATAGGTCAGAAATGTTATAATACTTGACACCATGGGTGCAAAAATTCCAAAAATGGCTTATTGCAAGAGCCCTTCAACTCTACACACCTATTTTCTTTGAAATATCTACTCTGGGCTAGCCACTTGGCAGTGTTGACATAGTTTCATAGGATGATACTAGGCTATTGGCCTAGAGGCCCTTATAAGCCTAGCCAAGAATTTGGCCCATGTTCCCTCAAAGTCAGGCTCTAGGTAACATTGGCTCTAGGTGATTTAGTCACACTGACTAATGTTTATTTGACACCCCAATCCCATATAAAAATGGGAAACAAGGGGTGATGATGATGATGACAAATGGTGAGATCAAACAGACTTAGAGAAAATGCAATATTTTAACAATATACCCTTTATCTTAAGCTTGGTAACTACTGGACTGCACAAAAAACAAGTTATAAGGAGCATGTCACTCTCAAGAAAGTTGTAATAGATGCTATAGAATAAAGTTAACAGCAGAGATTCTTTAAGACAGTGGATGACTGAGAAACATATAACTCAAACGCTCTCAGTGTGAAAATGTTTATTTATTTATGTTAGTTTACCTTTTGACAGAAAGCTGATAAAATTTATCCATTTGGCAGTAATTCAGTTACTGGCTAACAGACAGAATGTTTGACTGCCAACAAAGGAAAAATCGAAGAAAAAATGTCAACTAGAAAAAATTCTGGATAAGAAGAACCTCAAGGCTGATCAGCAGGAAGCTCACTTATATGCAACATGAAACAGAAGATGGTTTCCAGTAAACCAGAAAAAAATAAATAAATGAGATTCTCTCAGAAGTGTTTAAAATAAGTAGACTTTTGAAAGACTGTATATGAACAAATGAAAAATGGTTGGAAAAACAGAAGTATTAAATCATTTTTGAACTGCTAAGTTTGAAGAATTCCAAAATAAAACTAAAGTAAATAATGATACAGACTGAGGCATTAAATTAAAAAATATATATATTTTCAGAAAATGCTAGTCCTAGAGGATAGAGCACAAAAAGAGAGAGGACTGCGTTACCTTTATGACAGCAAAGATAAATATTTAGATTGGTGTTCCACAGAAGGCGCTGTTAATTGGAGGTGCCCATTGTATGTATGTTCCTAACTGGAAAGAAGATGAGACTCATTTTGGTTAAAACACAATCACAGCAGCAGATGGAGATGACTCAAAGAAAACTATAGAAAAAGGCAATGTATTGAACAAGGGCAGTGACAGAGTACTTATGAGAAATGATTATTTAGTTTACACTAGACAAAAGAAAATTGCAGCCATTAAGATTTGCCATATGTTGATATATCTATATGTCTGTATCTATTTATCTACCTATATTTATATATATATATATATATATATATATATATATATATATATATATATATATATATATATATATATACACACACACACACACACACACACACACACACACACACACACACACACACACACACACAAGTGGGAAGCTATAGATCAAGGTGGAAAAAGATGATATGTCTGTGTTGGTCTACTTCATAACGTCGAAGTCCCACAACATCGAAAATGACATAGTCGAGACAAAATCAACAAAAACTCACATCAGCGAAAGACCAGATCGACAATATCTTCCCAGGGTAAGTAACCACTAACACCAAACGTCACAAAAACAAAATCTGCTCCATCCCTAACCCACCCCACAACCCTGAGATCACACTACAGTTGGGAAAAGGGCAAAGTTCACCTTGTTGGGTAACAGGTTACTTATCTTAGGAATACATTTGCCGATCCATTCCTTCGCTGAAATGAATTTTTGGTGATGTTGTGGACCCATATTTTATGTATATATATATATATATATATATATATATATATATATATATATATATATATATACATCTGTGGGTCTGCTTCTAAATTCAAAGTTTGAGTATTTATGGTCGAGACCATAAGACTGAAGTTTTGAAACTTCAAAATGTAAATAAAAGAAAAAAAAATCTTGTTTTTTATGTTTTTTCAGGAGGACAAGCCCCTCTGCACCCCACACCCTCTATTAATTAAATATACCAACTCTGAGATCACACTACAGTGAGGAAAACTGTAGATATACCGTTCCACACTATTTCGTGAGCTCCATTTAAATGGTTCGTAGTTTCAAAACTTCAGTCTTAATTTAATGTTCTGAAACTTCAAAATTTAGAAGTAGACCCATATATATATATATATATATATATATATATATATATATATATATATATATATCTACTTTGGAAGCTTGAACTTTCAAAACTTCAAACTTTATTTGGTAGAGACCATAACATCAAAGTTTTGAAAGTTTGAAACTTCAGTAAAAAATAAAAAACAAATTTTATTTTTACATTAATGCTGGGGGGCAAGCCCCCCTGCACCCCCATACACCCCCTGCTAATTAAATATACTAACTCTGAGATCACACTACAGTGAAGAGAACAGTAAATTTCCCATTGTGTGCTGTAAGCCGATCTCTATTTAAACCAGACTAAATCACTTTTCTCTTAAGGTAGTTCTCTCTTAAGGTAGTTAATGACTAGTCCTATAGTTTTTCACAATCAGGTCTAATTTGGATCTGTCACTAACAGTCTTGAAAATCCCTTAATATACATCTTCTTGCAATGCTGTAAACATGCAAATGTCATAATCAAAGTGTAACTCTACTCTCCTAACTAATCTCTCTTCTACAAACCAAAACTGTGACCATCTTCATCTTTTATCCCATTTCTATGCTGATACCTTACTGTGTAATTACTTGCCTATTTACTATGTGTAAAGAATACATCATACACAACTGTTACGTAATTTGTGCCACTTTTCTTGTTCAAAATTTTTCTTTTTTTCCCCTGTATAAATGCCACTATGTGGAGTTTTTCTCCCCAGGCCTCCACTGAAAATGGACATGTGTCTAGTCGGACTATCCAGGTAAACAAATGTAAAATAAAATGAATAAATAATTTGAAACTTCGATCTTATGGTCTCGACCATATGAAGTTCGATGTTTTGAAACTTTGAGCTTCCAAAGTAGAACAATATATATATATATATATATATATATATATATATATATATATATATATATATATAGGCAGTGAAGAAAGGAGAAAAGAGGTTTTGCCGGTATGAATAAGTACAAATAAGGGTACAGAAAACAGGCAAGCGATGATAGAAAGTAACTGCAGGAAACTAAAAAAGGAGCCAAGCTGCTGAAAGCAAATAACCTAGAATGGGCAAGTAAAAGAATAGGAAGAAGGCCTGCAGGTCACGAATGCCTTCCATATCAGGAATTGTTGGCAGAATATCGATTAAGAGAAAAGGGGGGAAACATTGAGAAAAAGATCAGGTCTGTTAGGATTTTTGTGGACCCAAGAACAGAGGATGCTATTAAGAAAGGCATAATTAATAAGACATAAAATGGTACACAATACTTACAAAAAACAATTAGAGCAGAGGAAAACGGATGGTAGGGAAGATTAGAATAATTAATTACAAAAGAGCGAAGGGAAATTTGCAAAGTCCCAAAGTATGCTATAAAAGTCCAGTAGATTTAGAATATATGCACCGAAATGTTTATACTGATACATTTTTTCCCTAGATGACTTCAACAGATTTTCGTTCACTTGGTGAGCAGTTGCTGGATATGTGAATGAGGAAATTGGGAACACATTTCTGGGAATGTGTGAAGATACAGAAGGAAAAGCTTCCCTATTTAGATAAAGCCAAGTTTGTTACAAATGTAGATAAATGCTTAAAAAATGCTTAAAAATAAAAGCAAACCAGCACCATGGCTACCAATAAGCAGCTTCTAATAAAACAACGCAGCTGAACAACTTAAAAATCCAAGTAATACTTTTGCTACAAATAGCTTAATCAGGCAAAAAGGTGTAACAGGAAGATGAAAGTACTTTCATACAAAACTACAAAGTCAGTGGTGAGTCATGTGAAAATGAATTAACTTGCAGCAATTAAGATTTAAAGGTATATTCACGTAATTCTCTTTCTTAAGTCTTTTAAAATAGGTTTAATAGTGAATGTTTCATTTAAGTCTGGACACACTTTTGCTCTGAATCTTACTATCCATCTGTTCTCCTCTCTTTCTGTATCATTTCTCAAATCACCTCCTCTGTTTTTTTCTAAAATAACTTATAATATTAAAAACTTAAAAGTATGTGTATCATTTGTCTCCTTAATGTGGTTGTACAATTCGCTTGTCTCAACTTTTCTATGTATCGCAGACAAATGATCACATATGCGTTCTTTAAGTTTTCTGTTAGTTTTGCCTATATAGAACGCTTTCCATTATTGGCATACTGCCATATAGAACAAATTTCTAGTATCACCGGTACTATACGCTGTCATAAAAGTTTCACTTTTGTTTAACCAGATGCTTAATACTTTTATCTATGTAAATATAGCTGTAATATTGGCAACTATTGCACTTAAGTGTGCCTTTTTTGTTACTGGTAATGTGACCTAAATTCTGTTTCTGTTCCTTATAACACAATCTATTCTTTAGGTTGTTAGACATTTTATAAGAAAAAGAGAGTTGTTCATGTCCAATATCTTTAAATTAGGGAATTTATTGTACCATGAACCAATATGTATTTATTGCCTGTTTGACTATGGGAGTATTTCGATTGTATGTTAATATGCATCTAAATTTACATTTCTTGGTGCTATCAACTTCATTAATTGTGGCCAAGTTATGCACTGTGTCTCTGTGATCTGCAATAATTGGTCTAGCTGTACAGTAACTTTGACCTCTAATATCCATCTCTGTGGCAGTCACTTTGTATTTAATGTACCCCATCTGTACAAAATCCTGGGCCATATGGTCCATTTGAATGATCATGTGCTATCTATAGCATTCACCTTCGCTGTTTGCATCATCTCATTTTTTCTGTATTTTGAAATATGTGTGGTGGATGCATACTAGTCCTGTGTAAATAGGTGTTTCTTTTATCTTCCTTTTGATACAGCGTGGGTTCAATTTGTCCAATATGTTCATTGCCAAGTTACTCCATCTTTCTCATCCTGGAACATACATACTAATTCAACATTGTGCAGCCTGCATACCTTTCTCCTCATTCTGCAGTGTCTACATCTACTCCTCCAACTTAATAGACATATTCAATCTCATGCATATTTTTCTACACTAGTTAACACCATCACAGTACATATTATCATTTTTGTGCACATCCTCATTTTTGTACATTGTATTCCTACCTTTTGTCTTTACTAGCACATTTTCCTCTCATGCTTCACTTACCTATTTGCTGCTGTAGCTCACATCACAGCCTATCACAATTATCATCATTCTTCTATTATCCTACCTGTTCTCACGGAATTCCCATCATTAACAAAACCATAACTAATTTTTTCCATCTCCACCAGCCTTTTTAACATGACATTGCTATATTTCTACAAGCCAAAACTCCTGACAGAGATTCCAATACCACTATGGCTATATGTCATACCTAAATTAAAAATCTAACTACTGTCCTGGAATATATAGCAATTTTCTCATTTGCAGTTATGTGTGATGTACAACCCAACTCAGGTGACTTATTTCAGTCCGCCTCTCCCTCCTATTCCCTAGTAACGTCTCTGAAACATCCATCTCAGTGTTACTTTTTCACATAAATATTTAAAGTATCAGTAATAAAATTGATGACCTCCATGCCTGGACATCTCTACATAAAGCAGCCATTCTTGCTATAGCTGAAACTTGGTTAAAGTCCCATATTAAAAGCAACATTTTTCTTCCCACTAGTCTAAAATGTTTTTAGCGCTGACATAAGATATAAAAAAACTGGAAGAGTTGCTATCCTTTATTCTAATACATTTGAACTCTCATTATATCCCCACCAAGTCCCACAATTCCACAATGCAGAAATACTAGTTACTCTTCCAAAAAGTGACTATCATAAAAACTTCTGAATTATTGCCCTTTATATCCCTCCACATATCAGTATTACAACCATGAAAGATATCCTATCCTGGACACATTCACATATTAACTATGTAACTTACATCTTAGCATATCTTAACATTGACTAGAATCAAACAGCCTCAGACTCTCCTCTCTCATTAATTAATATTAACCACTATGGCTTCTTACAGCTTATCACAACCACCAGTAGATATGATAAGTCTAGGCACACAGAATCTATACCAGACTGGTTACATGTCTCTGAGCCTTACAACATCATTAACTCAGGCACCCTTGCTGATAACATAAGTGATCACCTTCCAATATTCCATTAGACAGACTTCCAATACCTATTGTTTTGGTCTGTCTCGTAACCTCTCCACTCTTAAGAAGGAAACTTTCACCTCAACCTTAAATCTCTGTAACTGGACTCTACTAAAAACTCTGCCACAAGATTGCCATTATACATTTTAATTGTACCTTCCTAAGTATCCTAAACAGCCTAGCCCCATTAGAAAAAAAAAAGGTTAAATGTAACCCTGTCCCATGGCTAAGAAAAACTACCAAATAGTGAATGTCAAAGCTCGATAAGACAGAAAATATGGCACTCTCACAGAGCAACACAAACTTCAAAAATTTTAAACAGTTTAGAAACCTTGATAAACACCATATCACCAAAGACAGGACACACCAAAACAATCCAACATTCTTCTGGAAACATTTAAACAATATTCTTCATCCTGGCAGATCATCCCAATCCCAGTCCCTTACTGAACGAGCCAGCTGTAATCACTGCAACCAAACTGAATACACATTTCACTCAGACGGTTGCTTCTCTTCTAAACAGTACCACTTCACTCAATACGTCTAATATACCAGCACCCTAAGCAGAAACAGTAATTCCATCTTCTCTTTTTCACAGTCACTATCTTCACAATCAAAAATGTTTTTTTTTTCTGCTCAGACTTTAAACTATATTACTTACTGCAGCAATCTTCCAACAGAGTATCACAGGTTATCTTTAGATGCTTTGGCCAATCCAGTATGTATACTTATAAAGAGGTCCATCAAAAAATCCTATGTTCTCTTCATTTGGAAATCCTAGATCATTATTTATAAAGGTGGAACTTCTGTTGAACTATCTAATTACCTCCCAATTACCATTCTCCCTTCTCGGTCCAAAATTTTAGAAAAGTGACTTCACTCTCAACTTCCCACATGCCTACTTAACTCTAACCTCTTATCATCCGCACAACATGGTTCCAGACCCTACCATAGTACCACCACTACTCTGCTTGGCTTCCTTAACATAAACACCTCTATAGGAATGCAAATAAGATGATCTCTACTACATTTCTGGACCTATCCAAAGATTTTGATACCATATGTTATCAAATACTACTTCATAAGTTGGTCAATCTTGGACTATCAACAACTGCCATTAACTGATTTCACATCTACCTTTCTAACCGACTGCAGTCTATATAATGGCAAGAACAGTTCTCTCCCTTTCTACTTGTCTCAGTAGGTGTCCCTCAAGGATTAATTTTATGACATCTTTTATTCGTCATATTTATTAATGACCTACAATCTACCAGCAAACTTGCTAATATCATTCTATATGCAGATGACACCACCATTATCTGCTCTATCACTACTGTTAATGAACTCCAAAGTCAAATACAAAACTGTTATTTCAAACATTGAATTTTGGTTAAAGAATGCAGAATCATTACTTAACCCACATAAAATCAACATGATGCTATTTAAACCAACGCTACGTTCAAACACAACTTTCTCTTTCTACATTATTTTAGCCAATAAAAGTAAAACTGAAGTAGTATCACATGTTAAATTTTTAGGAGTGATTATTGATAACAAGCTGAGCAACACGTTCAAATACTGTTAAAAAAAACATGAAAAGCTAGAACCCCTCTATAGGTCAATGCCTTTTTTTAACAGACTCCACTAGAAAAACATTAGCAACTTCTTATATATTACTGACCCTCTTATGTGCTTCTCCCACATTTAAATACCTCCAGTCATCATAGCTACATGAAATAGAACAATGTTATAATAAAGCTGCCTGATTTGCTGCTAATCCTCATTGTAGAACACATCACTGCAAAACCCTAACAGCATTAACTGTCTGGAACTGTCAAACTATCTTACTTATTCTCAACAACAAATTATACACAACATGATCTATCATCCAAGCAAATGCCAATCCTTACTTAACCTGGCGACAGAATATTATCTTGACAAATCTCTTCACTCCAAAGATAATCTACTTCTACCAACAACATCCTGTAACACTGCTGGAAACTTCCTCTGCTCTTACCATGTAGGAAAGCTCTGGAATACAATCTCTAACACTGCAGCACACCAAAAATTCACAACAATTCAAATCTTTATACAACACCTGAAAGAATCTTGGATTTGTTATTGCACTCTGACAACTGTTTGACAGCCTATCATAATTAAACGTACACTTACCAGTGTAGTAATTTTATTTTACATACATACAATTGACAAATGTGGCTGTCCTTAATTATACTACTCTAAAATTACTCATATTTATTGTTTTTTTATATTACATTTTTTTCAAATACTTCTAATTGTTTATTTTATTACACTCTCTGTTTTAAATGCTTTTATGGTTTTTTTTTTTAGAATTCTGCTCCCTGGGCCTCCGCTGAAAATGTTTTTTTGTCCAGTCGAACTTTCCCAGTAAAGAAATATAAATAAATAAATAAATAAATAAATAAATAAATAGAGATGTGAACTTTAAAAGATGGAGGAAACAATTTTCATAAGAATAAATGGTGCATTTGGGAGCAATATTTACAAAACAGTGCTCAAACAGATGACTAAATAAGTTGGTTGGTAGAACCTGAGAAGTGTATATGAGTATGCATAAGAATAAAAGAATACAGCTATGATGAAAACTGTATGTACAATATATTTCTAAACTAATGGAAAGTGTTACTGTGATTTTTTTCAACGCTATTAATGCAGTTGTGTGCATATCATAATTTAACAATGTGAATAAAGTTGTTAAAAAGTGTTAACAGCACTGTGACAATAAATCAAGATGACAATATTAAATAACCAGACATTCTTGACATACTGAGCTATAACCTAGTGGGACATGGCAGTGTTAAGTAATCCTTCCTGTTTTTTTGTCTTAATTGTGGATATGTGTATCCAGTCATGAGCTATGTGCCTGATACTCTCATCAGTGGTGAAACAGATAGCACCACCCCCTTTGGTGCAGAGGACTGTGGGTTCTATTCCCCCCAATAGTGATAATGCAGTACAGTGTAAGTGGGGTGCTGCACTCCTGAGTGTGCTGTTCTTCAGCTGATATGTTAAACGAGGCCCCATCTGACTGAGTTATTGGTAGCGCAGGTGGATGTAAAAGATCCCATGGGATCTATTGAAATAAATAGTGGAAGTTTCCCGATTCCCTGGCCAAATTTCCACTAGTAATATAAAAACCGCCTCAGATCTCCCCTGAAAAGAGGCCACTAGCCTAGTGACACTAACCCAGTCAACAAAGGATAAATAAATATTTAAGAATAAGATTAATGTATTCTCACAACTATACCTTGTATATTACTCATCCATAGATTTACCTTACTTTCATAAATTTCTGCTTACAAGTATATTCTTTTACTATATTTATGTGAATGGGGAACTGCTCAAAACAAAATCACATTGCAGTGAATATACCAGACATTCAGGACTTCCTTATCATAGTACTAGATGATTCATGGTTACATTACATCATAATGTATGCATTCTATAATGCAAGGTCCAGCCACATGGAATGCTGCTGTACCATGTGCTAACATGTCATCTGTGGCACCAGTAAGTGACATAGTACCACACATTTAAGTGTGCTTACACTTCATCTGTGGCACCAGTGTGTGACATACACCACCTATTTGCAGATAAAAGCAGATTTCAATTAAATAGCTCAGGGTAGATGTGATGTATGCCAGTGTATGTGCTACAATATTCTGGGACAGAATATGAAAGATGTATAGGCTGTACTTGAGCCTTGTAGGGCTTTGCAGAGGGTGAAAAAAAGATGTGTGGTTTAGTCAACAAGACATATATTTCCTGATGCACACATGGATTTGTGAGGTTATGACATTTTGCTATGAAATAAAAAAAAAAATAAAGTATGTAATTGATGATATGACTTCCTTGCACTGGAAACTGCAGCAGTTTTATGTGGGATATGAAATGTGGAGCAGACTTGTGCACCTGAGATTGTAATAGTTCTCTGCTTCATTTCCAGGATCTAAGGCTGTGTTGTGGTAGGACTCTGGGGGTTGTGGGAGAGGGTTGTTTAATTCTGTTAGGGAGATGCCTGGCCGGGACCAAGGAACATGCTGTTTGGTATATGGGCGTGACACAATGCCCAGTTCTATCTGTAGTCTGTGTGGGAATATGTGGACCAGACTGCGAGATGAAAGGGGAATTGGAGAAAAAGCACTAGCCTGATGCTTATGATATACAGACTAGTCAGTTCTCTGCACTTTATCTCTGCCTGATACATTATGGAACTTCAGTGACTGTAACCGAAGAAAAGGTATAACTATACAAATAAAACTCCACAGCCTCCAGTAATAATATGATAAATCCAAAAAAAATAAGTAATCTAAATGAAAATGGCAATAAAACACTCACTTTTAATAAAAATAAAAACAACCGGTAAGCGCTTTCATTCATAAAGAACTTCTTCAGACCTGGTTGCCCCACATACAAACCTCACATTTATATGTTAATCAAATCACATGATTAAAACATTAGCAGTGTTTTAACCCTTCCTTACATAACACTGCTTTAAAATTTTCTTTCTCATTCATACCTGGATCTGCATTTGTGTTTAACCTCACTTGCCAAGCATATTCTTTCCAATTTAAATCTTCTTCTGCATCCCATCTTTTGTCTGCATTTGAAACTTGGTCAATAGTAATAAAACTAAACCCCACCTTGACATTATTGTGATAATTAACAACATGTCTTGCTAAGGCATTAGTCACATCCAGCTTTTCAACTACCCTAAGATGTTCATAGATTCTACGATGGAAGCTGCGTATTGTTCTTCCAACATAGAATCCATTACAAGAATTACATAGTACTAGGTATACAACAAACTTAGACTTACAGTTATAATTGCCCTTGATATTAATAGTATAATCACTAGCCCTTACTACTACTTTGTTACCTTGTATCACAAACTTACAATAATTACAGTCCTCACATCTTGACATCCCATTGTAACTTGTTGGAGTATTGTATTTTTTATTTTGTAAAAGATCCTTTAGACTTTTCCCTCTTTTGGTAACAAAAATGGGTTTCTCACATAAAAAAAATATTTATCTCTTGAAAGTTCTTTAAAAACTTCTAATTATATACAATAATCTGCTTAATATTAAATAAATCTACTGAATTGTCCAATTTACAACTTAAATTATAATCTACTGTTACCCCATTCTTTTTTATATCCTTAAGTGCCCCCTTTTCTCTCACAGCTTTGATTTTTGCTATTGCTTCATTTATTGCCATCATGGGGTACCCTCTTATCAAAAATGTCTTTCTTAAAATCTCACATTCTTTTAAAAAATACTCATCTTCATCAGTGAGTATGTTAATTCTATCAAACTGACTATACTCAATATGGTTTTTCAAACTTGCACTATGCATACTACTATACTCCAAGTAACTATTGCTCTGAACATCTTTTTTATATATTGTGACAGCTTATAATGCTGAATTTCAACATACTAAATCTTAAACCATAGACAAGCACATACAGAAAACCAATAACTAACTCTTTCCAGAACTTAAAAACTACTTACTTACCCTCTTAACAGAAACGGGACAATGTACAACCACATTTAGAAACACTACAACACTACTTTCTACATAACTGCTGGAATTCTAACAGTCAGCACTGTAAGTTACAGTAATTCTTTTTATCACAAGCAAGTCACAGGTGAAGGAAAACCCACAACAAGTCTATGTCTTAACTGTCACTGAAATGGGAGTCAGTCAAATGAGTTGTCATTCAATTGAAATTTAGGTCAATTGGGTGTCGGTCAAATCGGTGTTCGTCAAATGAGTTTTAGGTCAAGTGAAGTAGACCCATATATATATATATATATATATATATATATTGTATATATATATATATATATATATATATATATATATATATATATATATATATATATATATTGTGTATGTATATATATATATATATATATATATATATATATATATATATATATATTCCCATAAGCCTGGGCTGAATCTGTGATATCCTGCTATCTGCATGCCCCTGTAGTGGTTGTTATCTGGCTGTGCACTGTGCAGTATCATGCAGCAAAAGTGGTTGTTCCAATCACAGGCATATTCATTTACACCCTTAGAGGCCACTATACTGCTGCTGGTGTCAATGCAACATGGCTGCACTTTAGTATGCAGTATGCATGCATGCATTTCTGCATCAAGTGCTTGGCAGTATGCTGCAGCTATGATTGCTGTGCATTGTGTAATATGTGTAATATGCTTCCTTTTCTATGCTTCATGGTTAATTTCATGTGCCTATGGCTGTGTACACTCCTGTTTTTTGAGTTATGCATTTTCTTAACTGGATTCCAACATTCTACTAACATCACTTTTAAAACAGTGTGTATCAGTATTTCTGAAACCAGCAAGCAAACCTCCATTTTTAGCATGTTGTATTTTTCATTTAATTACCATCAGTAAGTAAGGGCTAAGACTTAAATGTGCTGTTGAGGCGTTTCTAAAAAATATATATATATATATATATATATATATATATATATATATATATATATATATATATATATATATATATATATATATATATATATATATATATATATACACACACATCAGAATCATTGGCACTTTCTACATTAATGCAGTTGCATCTATCAAATAAAATCCTGGAATGCCATATGCAGCTTGTAAAACCAAATTCATTTTACAGTTAACTGGCCAAATCAATTAAAACTCTTAATTAAATAGTCATACGGCAGATTGTGGGGCAGTGTTTATACAGTGGAATTAAGGGATACGCTTAACCACTCACACAATGCAGTAACTTACATCATTCTGTGTATAATGCAGTCTGTTACAGAATTTACGAAATACTCTTTTGGTATTAAATGGGCAACAAAACAAATCTGACAGTATAATTTGAAAAGCTACAACTGCAGAAATACTTTTGATTTGTCAGATTGCTTATTTGAATTATTTAAACCATTCCCGTTATAACTGGTCTTTTAAAATAACCATTGCTCGATTTTTAACTGTTTAGCATTGTTAGTTTTTATGTGACCATCACTAAGATAGGCTATGAAGTTAGGAAGAAATATTACAGCCACTGAAATCATTGAATCACTGTCTAATAGTGACAGACAAAAACAAATAGACTGTGGGGACAAAAGGGTTGTTTGCTACAGGTGATCAGTCAAGCAGTATGTATAGCACTAAACTGCATTATTTTATTATCTCACAAGAGGCATGTATTAATCCAGCATTTAATATGCTTTGATTTGCTGCATGACAAGGTAGACTCCTGTGGGAATTGCTATCACATTTATTACCATTGTTTTCAAAATCCATTGTTTCTATCATGCATTGTAATATTTGCCTCCTGTAATTGCTTACTTTACCTGTATATCTTTACTTTGGCTTCTGATTCCAGCTGTGCCCACAGTGTAAAGCAATCTTTCATCATACGTGTGTAGTAGTCTTCTTGGTAACCCATCCGGGTAATACGTGTTTGGCCATGAGAACTGCCGCGGGAATGTGGCAAGATAAACTATAATGAAACAAAACAGGTCGTTCAGGAGATATCTGTTCCCATATCATTTTACACCATACATCAAAACTTTATTTTGTGATAAATATCAATTTTCTTTAACTCATTCAAGCCTATAGTGCCTTTTTATGTACTTCCAGTTTGAACCCATAGCTCTTTATGGCATCCAGACCTTTTTTGGATCTGGCTTTTGTAACTAAGTGAATTACCAGTACATAACAGGCATTATTAAAAAGTTCAAGGATTTATTGACGACATGACACTAAGATTGTTAATCTAGGATGTCTTGCAGCAGAGAAATTAATTATTGTTTGTCACTTATTATTCATATTTTAATATTTATATTCCTGTGTTGCTAACTGTGAGCCCTACATATTATTGAAGGGTGTTGTCTGCTTTGCTATTTTGGGTGACAAGGAAATTAATTGTCAAAGTCTATTTATATAACACCATACCTGAAATATTTCTAGTTGTTTATTAGTAATTATGAACATAACCAATATTTCTATATGTACTTTATACTTAAAAAAACAAGTGACTTACAAACTGTTGCATGACATCAGGTGAAGCATTAGATGGGGTAAAGAAAAATGTCTTTGATGTTTGCACTGCAAGGTGCACATCTTGAGAGATATCTAGCATTATTTGCATTGCTATATATATAATTAAGCATATGTTTTCATATTTATGTAAATATCTCCTACAAGATTTCGTGTTGTCATGTGAAAGTTTATGTGTGGTTAACAAAGATGCTTTAACAGTACATGCTTAGGCTATACAGTTTCCAAGATATGATAACTTGTCTGTAAAAGATTAGCAAAGGTATAATTTGGGGGTTGTGTGGATTATAATATGTTACAATACTTATGGAAAGAGTATAAATGCACTGATTATTATCACTGTAAAAAACACTTCTTACTGATAACATAGTCATATGTACAGTCATAATATTGTTCACAAAATATTTACATAAGATCATAGGAGTTTACTAGACTATCGACCCAGAGGTCATTTAAAGCTTAGCCATTTCATCCCAATGTAATACTATAGATACGCCAGTCAATACTCAGGATTGCATTTAGTAATGACTGCCATGTCCAGGAGGGTTGTGGGCACTATCTCCAAAAAGAATTTACAGTGCCCCATCCACTCGTCCAGGTTCCTTTTGAGCAGCGTCATAGAGGTGCTCTGCTTCACATGAATTGGTAGTCTATTCCAAAGACATGATAGTTGCTGGGAGACATATCTGTCCTTCAACCATGTCCTATTTAATTTGCAGGCCATATTCAGGTCCCTGGAGTGGGTAGGTCCAGTCCCGTTTGACTTACGGATGTGCAGCAAGTTCATTAGGTTTGGGTCTGAGATTACTCTGTAAGCCACACATAAGTCTCCCCTAAGAATTCTATATGATACTGAGTATAGTGACAGGGACTTTAGTCGGTCTGTTTAAGGCACACGCTGAAGTTCCTTGATCTTCTTTGTTAGAAATCTCTGAAATTTCTCCAATTGCTGCAGGTGCTTTGTATGGTACATGTCGAAAGGGACGTTATACTCAGTTATGGGCCTGATTAGTGCAAGTACAGAGGGGTTATAACCTCCTTTGCTCTTGAGGTGATGCCTTTACTAATCAAGTATGCTATGTAACAAGTCTTCCTTACTACTGTAGACACATGGTGGCCAAAGTTAAGGGCGCAGTCAACTTGTGATCCCCGATCCCTTACCACTTCTTGGGTACTTAGAGTACTGTTGTGGATTTGATAGTGTGAAGGGACATTGTTTTTGCTGAAGGGAATGCTGATGCATTAAGTCAAGGAGAGGCAGGTTAGCAAGTTCGGTAGGTGCACAGGTCAGACAAACTTGAGTATACATGAACAAAAAAAGCCAGCACCATGGAAGAATGAAGCATCAAGGTTTATTAGAACCAGACCGGTTTCAGCATAAAGCTTTCATTAGTGGTACATCTCAGATAGCAGTTCAAACCCTGCAATAAATACCTGATCCAATTAAATGTCCATGACATCATTTCCTGTTCAAAACAAAACAAAGTTATTGTGATACTAAATCCTAGGCACAGAAAAACAATATTTAACCACATAAAAAGTCTATGTGGAATAGAACTTTTAATACACCTGGTACTTGTGATTGATTTGTTAATATACTATTTATAATTCACTGTTTGAGAATAATTATGCTCTATACACCATGTATTAAGCCCTGCCTAGTGGTATCCAACTCATGATAGGAAGGGAAAGTTTTACAACTTGTCATTTAATCCAGGTGGAAAAAGACCACCCAGTTTTACAATCCATTTCCTTTCCTTCATGTTTAATATATTATCCCACCCTGTTTTAAAGGCTCTATTGCCTGATATTTTGTCAATGACTGTGAAAGAGAATTTCGCTGTATGGTAAATCAGTGAATGTCTATAGAGAGCATTAGTGGCTCTCCCCTTGATGTTTTGACATTCGAAAACTGAGTTGTTTAGAAGTATGGCCCACATAGAAAGCTTGACAAGTGCAAGTGGCCAAATATATGACCCAGTCTGTTCCACAGTTGGCGAAGCAGTCAGCATTATACAATTGTCCAGTATTTTTGCTGGTAAAGGTTTTAGTCTTGAAAAAGATGTTTACAAAAGGTGCAATGTCCGCAAGGGTAAGAACCAATCAATTTCTCCCCTGTTAGTGTAGTTTGGTGATAAGTTGCATCTTGATGCATGATTTTTTTGTAGTGAGAAAAATAGGAACCCAAAGTTTTTCCTCGCCTATAAGAAAATAAGCATTTGTCCCCCAAGATGTCATCCAATTGTGCATTGGTCTTCAAAATGTTCCAATGTTTATCAATGACGTCGACAAGATGTGCTGTATTTCTGCCAAATGTGGTGAACAACCTCAAGGTGTCCTTGTTATCTTTCCTGGGGTGATGTTTATATTCTAATAAGGTGTCCCTGGATTGTTTTTTCACCCATTGCATTGCCGAGTTGACATTCTGTTTGCCATATCCCCTAGCTAAAAATCTATTAGCTAAATCATGATGGGAATGTGTACGATCCTGCTGTGAAGAGCAGATTCTCTTCAAACGCAGGAATTGGGATTTTGGAATGTTGTTAATGGTATGTTTGTGGTGGAGACTGGTGGCATGTAACAGGCTGTTGCATTGTGGATATTTTCGATAAACAGTAGTATGTAATGTGTTGTCTGCTTGACGCTGTAGGTGAACATCCAGAAAGTGGATCTCATTAAGGTGATGACTGACTGTAAATTCAGCCCCCCATTTATTTCCATTGAGATATTCAATGAATTCCTCCAGATATTCACTGCCCCCTTTCCATACAAGCCAACAGTCATCCAGATATCATCTCCATATGTCTATCTCTGGCATATACAAAATATGTAGTTCATTGTATATGATGTGCTCCTCCACATATCCCATATATAGATCAGCATATATTAGGGCAAAAGATGCCCCCATTGCTATACCTTGAATTTGCCAGTAGCACTCATGTTGGAAATAGAAGACATTTTTAGTAAGGACATGCTCAGCCATACAAATGAGCAGTATGCTGAAACCCAGGCTGTAAATGTTAATCTTGTTTAAGCAAAATTCTAATGCTGTTAATCCAACCGAATGTGGGATACTGGTGTAGAGTGATTTGACATCCAGGGTACACATCAACCAATGCGGTTCCAATTGAGACTCAGAAACAATTTGTAAGAATTCTGTTGTGTCCTTTAATCTGGCTCTAATATATGGCAAAAGTGTTTTCAAATATTCAGTCAGAAATGCCGACAAAGGCTCTGTGAGGGAGTCTATGCCCGAAACAATAGGCCTGCCTGGTGGCGTGTTTAAAGATTTGTGAATTTTGTGCAATAAGTACAAACATTGTTTACCTGGATCGTTGACCATTAGTTGTTGTTTGGTTTTAACACTGATAATTCCCTCCTCAACTGCTTCCTGCAAAAAATTGTCAATTTCTTTTTTGAAGTTTGGAGTTGGGTCTGTGGGCATGTTCATATAATGCTGAGGGTTAGACAATTGTCTACTTCCCTCAGCCCAGTAATAACTGGAGTCCATGACCACCACTGCCCCACCTTTGTCTGCTGGAAGAATGGAAATGTCAGTGTTAGCCCTAAGATCCATAAGAGCCTTTTGTTCCGTCCTTGTTAAGTTATGTCTGATAATATTTAGGGAGCCTAGATGGTAATGCAAATCTTTAATCACTGCTTGTTGGAAAATTGCAACATGTTTGTCCATGGGTGAACTGAAGTTAGATTTGTGGAATCTAAATTCAGTAGATCTTTGAGAATGAGCCTGTTGGCCGAAAAACTATTTTAGATTAATCTTTCTATAAAAAGATAATATGTCAGATACAAAAATGCTTTCATCCACAAAAAACAGGGATAAAACCAAGACCTTTGTTTAACAATGTTTCCTCTTCAGATGTTAAAACACGTTTAGAAATGTTATGCACATTTGAACATTCCAGATTTATTTCACTATTGATTGAAAAAGATCCTCTATGGTTTTTACCCCTATGTTTGTGTCCCCCCCTGTGCCTTCTACCCCTAAAGGGTATTCAGGACTCCGGCCCCTCTTGGAATCAAGGGACTCACTAATGTATGTGGATGTAGTGTCAGTAGTGGAGGATTCCTCTCCTGTGGTAGTGGTATGTAATGTACCTTATTTCAATATAGATCTCTTGTCTTTTTTTGCATATTTGAGTAGTGTTTTTGGTTCCATCTGCAAACCTAACACTTCTATGTGACTCAAACTGCCTACCCCTTTCATAGTCCTCCATATCTCTGGAAAACTTGTGTATTTTCTTATCTTTCAAATGGTTTTCAAAAGTAATCAGTTCCTTTGACAGTCTGCTCAGATTGTCCTTAAAGTTAGTTTGATCCTCATATTTTTTGAATTCCTCACATATTTTTTGAACATCACAAATGTTGACCTCAATTGTTCTTTCATAGTAAGAAGCTAGAATTTTAACAAAAGACATAGACGCCTGTTGCTGTGCCACGTTCCAATCCCTTAATAATATATCATCCGGCTTGCTGACTAATGGTTGTAGTTTGCATTTCTTTGCATTCAGTTAGAGACCATGACTAAGACACCAGTCTTTGGTCTGCATAAGACCCTCCTGGAGTATACTGGCATAATTTGGGGGTTCAATAATTGCACCTAGTTTGCAGTCATCTGCAAACTTGGTCAGCCACAACCCCTTAGTTTTGGCCCGCACTACTGGGAAGTATATACCAAACAGTGTGTGTGTGTGTGGGGGGGGGGTGGCAGCACTGACCCTTGTGTTACATTTGTTTATCTTATGCTTTTTAAGTTTCTTTTTCAGAAAATGCCATGGTGGTACAGTGGTAGCGTTGTTGCCTCACAGCAACAGGTTCTCCTGTTCGATTCTCGGCTGGAGTGCCTTTTGTGTGGAGTCTACATGTCCTCCCCGTGGTTGAGTGGTCTCCGAAAGACATGCGTGGATGGGCGTGCCTTCGTTGAAGGTTGGGCATTGGGCTGGCAACTCAGCACCATAAAAATCTACTGCCAATCATTAGTGGACCAGAGTTCTGCTGTGGCGACCCCTAACCGGGAAATGCAAGCTGTGTGCAGACTGCTTGAGGTGTGACATTCGCACAGTATAGGTGTTAATGAATTGAAGAACTTGGACTGAAAACTCTGACTTTAAGGACAGTTGGAGATTCTATTTATGTTGCATACACTTTGTAGAACATGTCAGTGATAGACGTGCTGGGGTTAATGACTGTTAATTAAACATTATCCTACAACCCCACAGACCTACGTTTTCCCTATCATTCATAGCTTGTATTTCAAACATTTTGAACTGGATACTTCTCCCTACTTTATCAGTGCAAAATGGGAAGAACTCTGGCTGGAAACACATGCCTTATGAAAACATTAATACCATGGCCAGATTTAGGGAATACTATAATATCCAGGGATGTAGTAAGTATAGATTTCAACTAAGAACATTGTAGGATTCTTGGACATGCCTGTAGAAGTAACTTTGGAGTCTTTAAACAACCAAACATAACCAGTTAGTTAATTAGTTAGGCAAAGTAGTCTAATTAGTTATGGACTGCAATGTATCATTTTTTTGTGAAGGTCATGACCTAAATATTTTGTCATTTACTCATTTAGTCTTATTTAACTTGTATTACTTTTCAGTTATACACAGCATTTAGGGGATCATCATTTATTTTCATTTCCATGCAGATTTCCTGCAAACTGAATAACAATAATGACAAATCATAATATGCTGAGACCTTTCCTTCTTGCAATATTGATGTTGTACTGTGTAAAAAGGAACCTTGATGACTGGATGGGAGATAGGAAATTCACCACAGGGATCAAGTCAGTCGCCCTGCTAGACAGGAGTCCAGGGAAGTAAATACTGTAGGAAGAAATAGCCAGGGAATTGTTATGGCTAGGCTGTATAGGCCCTAGGTGTAGCCATCCTTAGGCATAGGCCAACTAGGCAGCCGCCAAGGGCGCCGCTCTAGGAAGAGCACTTTTTCAGTGTTTATTTGTTGTAAGTACACCAGGATGGGGGCACCAGGTGGTGTGGTGGGAGGTCGCCGTGGAGCCCTTTTGCCTAGGGCACCAGTTGACCTAAGGCCGCTCCTGGTCCTAGGGCCGATAGCCTAGTACCAACCTATGAACCTATGAATTATTTTATTCATTTATAGCTTCATCAGTGTTCAAGTTCTACTGTTTAATCATTTCATTACAGCTTTAACAGTTTTTAAGGTTAAAATGAGTATCCTTCTACTGTATCAAATTAAGAAAACAACTGTAAATGAAAACATGCACATACAACACCTTTAATTTAGAAATTAATAGACAATAAAATGACTTATAAACTGTTTTGCCTGAAATGGTTTAAGAATGATGTTTTGGCACTTCTTGTTTTTCAAGAAAAGACTAATTATGGTGTTGCCATAATAAAATGTATCAGTAGCAGTTTAGATAGCACAATGTATTGCATGTTGTGCTGCTATAAAGCACTGAGAGCAGCTAGAATGATGGAAAGGACAACAGGCATGGCAAAGGTCAAGATGATCCACTCTAGAACTGCATGTCACAGCTTCTTACTTTCTACTGCCTGTGAAGCTTCAGTCACATTCACTCACACTTGACTTGTATTGCAGCTTCTTCACCGGTTTATTATTATGGGTTCAGGACTGGGCAGACCTGCTATCAGGTTTGAAATCAGACTTATTAGTCAGTACGTTTACAAAGCCAGGTAGACTAGATTACATTATACTGTCAAGTAAAGTTCTGCATGAGTACTTAATAACCAATGTCTATCATGCAGAGAAGTGTTGTTACTTGGTGATTGTCTCTTAGAACCCAATCTGTGTGGCGCAGTATTATGGTAAAAAATGTACACACACTTTAAAACTGTCATGGTTGCTTTCTTTAGGTGTACTACATTAAATCATTTATTCTGTAATTTGAAACAGCTGCCTTTGATCATCTTTTTGACAGCTTCATTAATTAGAAAGAATTGCTGCCTGCTGTGTTTTATCATTGAGTGTTTTTGCCAGAGGTAAGAAAGCAATGCCTTTATATGGTTCAAGTAAAACTGAGATGGAATAGACACCAAAAGCTGTGAAAACTGGCGAGACAGTAAAAAGTATAATGTCACAAAGTGAAGTCAAAACACACTGTATAATGAAAGTAAATCCCTAGAGACTGAGGGAACAGATTCAAAGTTTTGAAGACATAACTTTTTAATTAATATCTTCAAGTTGCTAGACTGTTATTTAAGCAAAAGACATTTACTCACAAACTGGGTATTAAACATAAAAATCAAGTGAAAATGCCTCCAGCCATACCATCATACCTCCATAACCATAAAACTTAGTTGTGAATTCCACCCAAACTCAAGCCCAACACAGCAAAGTCATGCAACCGACACAATATCCCCATCAGCTCCTTTATCACCACAATATCTCCCCTCAGTTCAACCATGGCCTACATATATACCATACTAACTTAGAAAAGGATTTATAACAAACTCCCTGAAGTATATATATATATATATATATATATATATATATATATATATATATATATATATATAGATGGCACTACACACTTCAGACATATTAGTTGTTACAGAAACTTCTCTCTTCCAGAAAACACAAAAATAAGGAAATTGCCCCACCAAACTAAACTATAACATTATCAGATTGGACACAGACAACAAAAAAAGCTGGAGGTGTCACTATTTTCTACAAAACATACTAGCTATCTCCATTTCCCTCATACCCTACCAACTTTCTTTAACTCAGAAATCCTACTAAACATGCTATAATTAAAACTCATAAGATAATCAGAAGTATGGGTATATACATACATCCAGGGTAGCAATGCTAAAACAATGGAAGATATTTTTTGCTGGGCCTCCTCAAAAATCTTTCATGAAGTCATAATATTGGGTGATGCTAATATAGACTGGCAAACCATATAATCTGAAAATCCAACCAATAATATGCATCATTACAAGTTCATCCAACTTATAGCCATACCAACTAGATTCAACAAAGCCTCAGCCAGACAATCAATCCTAAATTGGATCCTAACATCTTCTCCAAATCAAGTATCATCCCATGGAACTTAGTCAGGCAGCCAAAGTGATCACTTACCAATCTACTCCATAAGGTAAAAAGCAACACCCCCAAAAGGGTCTACTTTAGATCGACGAAAGTTCAAATTGTAGAACGCTCACATGAGCGGAAATTCGGGAACTCGATGTTTATCTTTTTGGATCGCAGTACAGTGAAGATCAGAATATTTGCCCTTTCCTCACTGTAGTACGATCTTGGAGTTGGAATATATATTTAGCGGGGGGTGTGGGGGCACAGCCCCCCACAATAGCAATTTCTAGTTCCTGCATTTGCGCTCATTTGATCGTTCAGCATTTTGCACTTTTGTCTATTTAATATGGACTGTCCCCAAAACACATCATTACAGGCTGGTAAGAAAACGTATTACTTTTTATGAAGACACTTTTATTAATCCACTACATCTCCTTAACTGGAAGTCACTAAAGACTCTCCCCACAGATGATGCCATCTCTGAGCTCAACAAAATCTTCCCATGTGTTCTTAACACACTAACTCCATTCAGAATAAAAACAGGCAAAATCAATCCTGCCCCATGGCTATACTTAGCAACTAAACAACTCATGAAACAAAGAAACAAAGCATGGAAGGTCTAGACAAAAACTAAAACTGCTCCAACTCTACTAGCACAAAGACAACTAAGAAACTTAACAAAACAACTTACCACCAAAGATAAGATAACCTAATACTCAACCAATTAAAATATACTCACTAATAATCCAAAACTGTTCTGGTACTCAATCAATAAATTGTTAAATCCAGGACAAGCTACACAGCTAAAACATCAACCACAAAGAAACAAAATGGTACCATAGCCAACTAATTCAACACTCACTTCACACAGATAGTAGCATTATTAACCAGTCAGGTGACTTATCAAGCTCTTCATGTCCCTACATAGTGAAATAACCCCATCCAATATTTCTCTTCCAACCAATTCCCACAGATACCATCAAAATACCTTAATAAATTAAAGCTTACTACAACTGCTCTGACAATCTGCCTTGTGAATATCTTAAAACAGCAACTGAGGATATTACATATACAGTTTTAAATCTGATAAATCAAGCCGTATCCCAAAATAAAGTCCTCTCACTATGGAAAAATAATAATAATTAATTATTACACTACATAAGTGTGGAATCAATAAAGATCTTTCAAATGTTGGTAAAGTGCCATTTTATCTCCTGTATCAAAAATGTTATAAAAATGTATTCACATGCAACTGCTCAACTATCTAAGAGATAACCAGCTCCTGTCTTCAACCCAATATGGCTTCTGTCCTCATCACAGTACAGTTACTGTTTTATTGAATTTTGTTAATACTACTGTCAAGACCCACAGAAATACCAGAAGCCTAGTCTCCACAATCTTCCTAGACTTATCAAATGCTTTTGATACTGTATCCCAGCAGAAACTATTACATAAACTTTCATCCTTAGGGCTCACTAACTCTTTACTGCCATGGGTTCCACAGCAACCCCTCAAACGTAGCACAAGCAGTGAAATGGAAAAAAATAACCTCTCCACCTTCTTGCCAGTAAGTATTGTTGTCCCACAGGCATCTGTACTAGCGACATAATTTTCAACGTATTCATCAATGACATCTACACTGCTGCAAAAAATGTCCTAGTTCAGTGCATTGATAAGTCAACCCTAATCTGCTCTGCCAAATCTCTCTCTAAACTCCAAGAGCTTACACAACAATCATTCTTATTGATTGAAACATGATTAAATAATTCACAATTACTTCTAAGCCCTAAAAAACTGAATTTCTGCTTTTCACCCAAAAACACATCTCTACCAAAACAACTCTGATCACTATCATCGCTGTCAACAGCACCATGATGGAAGAAGTACACCATACAAAATGATTAGTGTTCAACTACTAATGCATAACTATCTTTTATACTACAATAGTTTCCTCTACTTTCATATGAATTTAATCTAGAATAATTGTCAATGTATATCATTTAATGTCTGTTCATTTATATTACTGAATGTTTTGTTTAAAAATGTTTGCAGTATTTTGGAGCTTTTCTCTCCAGGCCTCCACTGAAAAGTTTTTTTTGATAAAACCCAGTCAGACAAACCCAGTAAACAAAAGCAAAATAAACTTCTACAACAGCAATGTTTTTCCTTGCTTCCCTCAACAGAAGTCCAAACCTTAAGTATGATAACACACCGGTTACAATGAAATGATTCTAAAGTCTATAACTCATTTGTTAAAACCTGTGTTTTAAGTAATTCTTTAATTAAAGCTTTAAACTTTTAACAAAATGCAGTTATGAAGTCAAAAGTAAATTCAAAAACATTGAGGCAAAAGCTGACATTTGCAGGCAAACATTCTGAATTGATATAATGCAGTTAGAATATGAACAAAGACTTATTAAACAATAAAGTATTTTAAGCATAGTTTCATAACACTGTTACCTTCTGCATCCCACTACAGAAATCCAAATTGTATAAGTATGCTTGTTCTGACAATCTACTCAATTCAATAGCATAAATTCAATAGCATGCTAATAAAAATGTATTTTAAATCATGGCTTTACTGAAACACCCACCCTGCTCATTTCTGAAGTCAAAAGTGAATTCAAATAAATTAGGAAAATAATTCTCCATCAGCTGACAAGCTTTCTGAATTAATGTGTTTGTGCAATTGCTATCACATTAGTAAGAAATCAAGTGTTTAAACTTGGCTTTCCAAGCACTGCTTTTGCTTGCTTCTCACTACAAAAATCTTAACAGTATGCTTGCACATTTAATGTATTTAATGACTTAAGTAAAGCTACACAATACGTTGTATTATTAGTTATTTCAAATCCAGCAATAGTAGATTTAACATTGTATAAAGAAGCAGTTTCTCCTCCTAATCTTCTGCTATGATTTTTGAAGGCCATTATCGTAACGTTTTAATACTGTCAGAGTGATACGTACTCTGTGGTAAAGTATCAGCTAGCCCACAAAGATGTAAGTTTGCTTTTCACATTATTGGAACAAAATGCAGACATGCGAAAGATGTGTAATGAATCTACCTGTATATGCTCCTTTGAGAAGAACAAAAATGTGTTTTTGTAAATCTTTGTTTGAGCTATAGATAGTAGGGCATTTGTAGATGGTTGTGGGGAAAAAACCTGAGACCACACTGAAAACCTTTGCAAAACATAGGGTGGGTATACAAACTGCATGGCTAAGGTAGCCCAAGAAAAACTCTAAACAAAGAGCCAAGCACGCTTTCATACATGCACACACAAATGTGTGTGTGTGTGTGTGTGTGTGTGTGTGTGTGTGTGTGTGTGTGTGTGTGTGTGTGTGTGTGTGTGTGTGTGTGTGTGTGTGTGTGTGTGTGTGTGTGTGTGTGTGCGTGCGTGTGTGCGTGCGTGTGCATGCGTGCGTGTGTGTGTGTGTGTGTGTGTGTGTGTGTGTGTGTGTGTGTGAGAGTGTGTGTGTGTGTGTGTGTGTGTCCGTGCGCCCGCATATGCTCATATGTGTGTTCTTCACTTTTGATTAACCATGCCTTTTAAGTTATCTCAGGGATTAAGTTGGTCAGATAAACAAAAATTGTCTGAAATATTATCTTGGCCAAAAACATGTGGCATATGGCAAAATGTTTAGCACTGAGGTTAAGTGACACAGGATTTAGTTGTACTGTGTCTGTGTGTTAGAGGTACTGGAGGAAAGCTTCCTATGTGTGAGGAGAAGAATCTTCTTAAATCACGCATAGATGTTGTCATCAACATCTTTTGTTGGTCACATATTTTTGGCTGAGTTATATTTTCAGCCATGTTAAACTTAACTGATGAGCCTAGATCCATACATTACTGTGTTGTTTTTATTCTTTGCATCAGTCCTGCATCACCTAGATTTACTTTGTCTACTGCTCAGGTCATGTCTGAAAACAGTTACTGACTATCCAGTAACTGACAGAACGAAAAAGTGAATACACTTCAGAAACGTGTTGAGCACTTCACGCCACTTTTACCTAAATAGCTAGATTTTTCATGTTTCCTACATGTTTATTTGATACTGTAGGCATCTGAATCCTACCTGATTCTTTTTGTCTGCTTACCTGCCTTTCAAACAAATAATTGTAATTACCGATTTCCTCTTAGAATGCATTTCTGCCTACATTCTGAGAATAAATGCCTGTTTCACAAAATAGTTTTTTTTTTTATTTATTTAAATGCATTGGCACAGAGAAGAATGTAACGTAATCAAAAGGAAAATGTAACAGGATGATTTATAACTAAACCTGCAGAAACTGTTTGAATAAACTGGAAAAGGTTGAGTTTTACAGAGCTGTGGGCTATTTGACAGATTAAAGCCTTGCTAAATATGTAATATCTACTTAAATCAAGCAGTGCTTTCTTGAAAGCCTTAAAACCTTATAAACAGAATGATGAAAAAAGGCAGAAGAAGTGAATAGTTTGAATTAGGGCAGCATGGGCAGCAAGATGGGTGTCTATAGCCTCAGCCACAATTTGGGGAAATACTAATTTAAATAATTTTAAGAGGGACTGTCAAAGGAGGTAGAACACAAAGCGCTTTGCTACTAAGAAAAAGAAAAGAAAAGAATAAAGAAAAATATACAAGGCTATTTATCTATATATATATATATATATATATATATATATATATATATATATATATATATATATATATATATATATATATATATATATATATGGGCTCTGTACAGATGCTCGACTGCATCTTTCACTGAATCCCAATTTGGTGAGCATACTTGCGCGAAAGTGCTGTTCACTGAAGCAGCACTTTTGCGTAAGTATGCTTGTTCCAGTTGTACTATGGTGCGGTAAGGGAAAATTCCCTTTTCTCCACTGTAGTGTGCCCTTGGAGTGAGAATATTAAAGTAGAGGGTGTGTGCAGGGGGGCTTGCCCCCCTGCATTCAAGTCGATTTTGTGTGTTTTTTTTTAACATACTTTAACGAAAGTGCTTTTTCGATGAAAGCGCTTTCGTTAAAGTGTGTTCGGTGGTAATGGATTTGGGCTTTTGATCTTTCGATCAAAAGTCCTAGATCCATACATATATATATATATATTTGAATGACCAAAATAGAAAAATGTTGAACACAAAACATCATCAAAAATGTTTCAAACATACTCACTATGGAACACATAAAACATCAAACCAAGATTGCAAAAAGAATATAATTTTCTGTTGCAGTCTTTAAACCAAAGCCCTATTACAACATTCACGCCTAACTTATCTGAATAATGGTAGTGTTACAGAAAAGGTATTTTAAGGTAAGGTGTAAGGTTAGGGTAGCCGGGTGGGCAGCACCACCTTAATAATACATGTTAACCCTAACTCTGCCCCTAGCCATATACCTCACCTTAAAAAATCTTTCTGTAATATTACTACTGCACAAGACAGGCACACACGCGCGCACACATGAACAATACTGGTTCTGTTTCTTTTCCTAACCTTTACTCTAATACTAATGCACAAATACTAGAACAAACTCCAAATGTATCTTATAGGTTCATAGGTAGGTACTAGGCTATCAGCCCAAGGGCCTACGTAAGTCTAGTCAACAAGGTTCCTTGGCTTACGCCACCCAAGAAAGTTATTTTCCTGTGACACTGTCGAGCAGACACACAGAAGTGATCCCCGGGGTGTATTTCCTATATCCCATCCACTCATCAAGATTTTTCTTGAAGAGTGCTAATGAAGAACTCTGCTTGACATAGATGGGTAGCCTGTTGCAGAGTATGGGAAGTCTCTGGGACAGGAATCTATCCCTCCAGCATGTCCTGTTTATTGTGGTGACAAGGTTTAGGTCCCTAGAGCATGTAACTCGGAGGGATTGGGATTTCGTTAGGTGTAGCATGTCCAACAGCTCTGGGTCTGACATAGCTTTATATGTTAGGCAGAGATCACCTCAGAGTAGGCGATATGCTACAGAGTAAAGCTGGAGTTTTTTGAGGCGGTCTGTGTAGGGCATTTGTTTGAGGCCAGTAATCCTCTTTGTGAGGTACTTCTGTGGCCTTTCCAACTGATGCAGATGTCTTGTGAGGTACATTCCAAAAGGGGCGTTGTACTCTATAATGGGTCTAATGAGTGTCGAGTAGAGGGGAACAATGACCTCTTTTTTCCTGGTAGAGAACCTTTTTATGATGAGGTGTGCCATGTAGAAGGACTTCCTGACTACTGTGGCACTATGACTATCAAAGGAGAGACTACTGTCCACCTGGGTCCCAAGGTCTCATCACACATTCGGTGTTAAGTAGATTGCTCCCTCTGTGGTAGTTCATGGGTACAGAGTTTTTACCAAAGGGGATGACACTGTACTTTTTGGCACTGAGCTTGAGGCCATGGCTCTGACACCAGGCATCTGTCTCAGCGAGGCCCTTCTGTAGGATGTCCACATCATTTGGGGACTTGACTATGGCTCCTAGTTTGCAGTCATCTGCAAACTTCATTAGCCAGAGGCCTTCTGTGTTAGCCTGTACTTCAGAGAAGTAAATACCAAACAGGAGAGGTCCCAGGACGGAACCCTGTGGTACTCCACTTGTCACTGCTTTGAGGTCAGATTTGGAGTCTGCAACTTTTACAGTGTGGGTTCTGTCAGTGAGCCAGCTGGCAACCCATCTTGTGACGTAGGGATTTATACCTAGTTTAGTGAGTTTAGCTATAATTCCAGAATGGGGGATGGTGTCGAAAGCCTTGGCGAGGTCAAGATAGGCTGTGTGAACTACCTTACCCTCATATACGGCTTTGATGACTGCCTCAAAGAAGTCGATCAGGTTCAGGAGGCATGATCTGCCTTTCACAAACCCGAACTGGGTGGGATTCAGAGTTTGGAGGTTTCCAATGTCTTTCTTTATGAGTTCCATGATGATACGTTCCATGGCCTTGCAGACCAGGCTCGTCAGGCTAATAGGTCGATAGTTCCTGGGATCAGTGGTGGCTCCCCCTTTGTGGCGTATGATAACTGTTGCTGTATGCCATTCAGTGGGCACAAAGCCTGATGCGAGGCTATTATTGAACATGGTGCTTAAGTGGAGGGCCAGTTCATTCTGAAGTTTGTGTAAAACGCAGCCTGGGATGTTGTCTGTTCCCATGGATGCTGTGTTTTTGGCTTTAGAGAGTGCAGCTTTTACCTGCGTGGTTGTAATTACAGGCACTCTCCATTCTTCCTGTATAGATATGGGCCCTTTAGGGGGTGAGAGGGGGGTAAAGTTAGCACTGAACCTATCTGCCAGGATGTTGGCAATATCAGTTGATTCTGTAATTTTCATGCCTTTGTGCTGAAACTCAGAGCAGATCTGGGTGTTGCCATCAAGATTCTTGACATAGCTATAGAATGCTTTGTGGTTGTCCTTAGAATTGTTTTCTTAGCTAGCTTTGGAGGATCTTATAAGGGATCTCAGCTTCTTACTGAGGCTGACCAGGGAGCTCCTCCACTCATGGTATTCTACTCTCTTTTGCAACAGTTTCTTCCTTCTGTTGTAGAGTTTGTTTATGGCAGGGGACCACCAGATTGGCTTCCTTTTTTTGGAGGATAGCATCTTGGTTCTGTTTGGGATAGCACAATCCATGCACTCTTGTAAGTGCTTATAGAGTGCATTTGTGTAGGATTCAGCAGTTGTAACTGTATTGTTCATCTGCATGGGTGTCATGAAGTTCACCAGTTCTGACTTAAGAAGTATGAAGTTGGCTTTGGAGAAATTTTTTACCATGTTTCCTTAATGGGGGGTGGGGGTGGGATGTGGATATCAAGGGTGATTAGCTTATGGTCGGATCGGACCAACGAGGAGTTGACTTCAGGTGTGGAACACCAGTCACTCATGTTGGTAATGACTAGGTCTAGGATATTGTTGCCCCTGGTGGGGGGTGTGGATAAGTTGATCCAGGGTATTGGAGTTTATGAATTCCAGAAAGCGTTGAGCTAAGGAGTTGGAACATGAGTAGTTTTCCCAGTTAATGGTAGGGTAGTTGAAGTCTCCCATTATTAGGGTGTTTGGTTGAACCCTAATATTTTCCAGTACATCAAGAAAAGAAGAGTGGGAATCCTGTGGCATGGTGGGGGATCTGTAGCAAGCTACAATTTGGATTGCAATTTTGCCCAGAGTTAGTTGCAGTTGGATAACCTCGGATGCATTATGCTGAGCAACTAGCCTGGAGGTGTGGATATCCTTAATGAATATGGACACACCTCCACCTTTGGTCTTTCGGTCCAGGTTACATAGCCGAAAAGTGTGGTATGAGTTATAGCCTGGTAGTGCAGGGGTGCTCTCTGGAGCCTTGAACCAGGTCTCAGTCACTGCACAGATATCGATGTTTTCCATTTTAAGGAGTGCCTCGAGTGAGTGCATCTCCTTATCTAATCCTTACTCTAACACAAGCCTGAAAATATTCATACATACAGTTACCCATCCTCTTATACAAACCTACTTACCTGTTTTGGCCAAATAGACATTTGCCAAAATGGAAGTATGGAAATTTGGTAAAATGGACATTCACACAAACTAACCTGCACTTCATTCTGCGGAACAAACATTTGACAAATTAACCTGAGCCCATATATATATATATATATATATATATATATATATATATATATATATATATATATATTTATACATATATATATATATATATATATTTATACATATATATATATATCTATGGGTCTACTTTACATTACCGACACGACACTTCACCGACACACAAAACACTGATCCCAAATAACCGAAACCACACAACACTGACAACTCACAAAACCAAACACAATTACACCGACACAAACAACGTAAACTACACATCACACACAATGACATATCCACTAACCCTAACCCTAACCCTAAGGTCCGACACTACCGCACAGTTACCCTACCCGCACCCTAACCCTAACTCACTTAACCCACCCCTACACCTAAAGACTGTCACTATCGCACACTTAACCTACCTGCACCCTAACCCTAACTCACTTAACCCACCCTAAAACATAAAGCCCGTCACTATCGCACACTCACCCTACCCGCACTCGAAACCTAACTCACTTAACCCGTCCCTAAACTACAGTCCATCACTATCACACACTTACCTTACCCGAACCCTAACTCCGACACTACCACACACTCACCTTTCCCACACTCTAACCCAAAATCCCACAATATCGCACACTTACCTGACCGCTCCTAACTCCGTCACTATCGCACACTTACCGAGTCATGCTCACACGTTACCATTGTCGTTCTTTTGGCTGTCTGCAAATCACCTTTTCGGTCAACTTACCTGTCGGTCGTTTCGTCTCGTTCTTCCGCGTGTCGGTGAAGTGTCGCTTCGGTAAAGTAAAGTAGACCCATATATATATATATATATATATATACATATATATATATATATATATATATATATATATATATATATATATATATACATATATATATATATATATATATATATGGGTCTAGTTTATTTAGTTCAATCTTATTTCACTGAATTTCATTTCACCTTGACCACTTACTTTGCTGAAAACTCAAATTACTGAAAACTCATTTCATTGAATTTCATTTCACTGAACCACAGTTAGTATATATGGCACTCTGTAGAGTACTGTAAGGCAAGTAAAAGGTGTATCCCCTTTTTCCCACTATAGTGCGATCCTGGAGTTAGCACATATAGTTAGGGGGTGTGTGGTGGGGCACAGCCCCCCACATTGGGGTGTGTGGGAGGAGTAGCCCCCACTTAGTTTAAATAAATATTGTCTTCTGGAGAAAGGTAGTCATTGGTGTTGCAACTATGCATGTCTATTGTTTAAAATGTATTGTTTTGAAGTTTTTGGTAAAATACAATATAAAACAAACAATGTTCTCCTTCCTAGGCTGGACATTTTTACATCAACTAAAATGTTTGATTTAGGCATATGTTCAAGATTTCAATCTTTTAAGGGCTAGACCTTGCACCTTAGTTTAGACCTTCAAAGAGTCTGCTACCTTTAAATGAAGGGTCAAACACCCTTTCCCTCGATCGAGCATCTCGTTCTTTCTTAAAGGACATCAAGGAATTCAAGCTTCTTAAATGCAGTGGCAAAGAATTCCACCGTCTTCCTGCTCTAATATGAAAATTCATAGTAAGGGAGTTAGAATTCAGTTGTGAAACCACTACTAATTTGTTTGCATTCTTAGAGTCAAAATATGGAGAGAACAATGAAATACCTAGTGTAGCTCCATGTGACTTTTATAAATCAAAATTAAATTCTTTCTTACAAGTCTGTAGTTGATTATGAACAGGAAGAGATTTTTATTCAGTCCCTGTAACTTAGACATATCACAGAGTAAATCTGCCTTGTGAAACACCTTTGGATTCTTTCCAGCCTGTCTATGGCTTTCTTATTATAAATGCAAATGACTACTCCATATTCCAAGATAGGTCTTATAACACATTTGTAGACTGGAAGCAGTACTACAACTTCCCTGCTGTTTATGGTCATCAGTATTTTTTTATTTTACTGTAACACTTTGTAATGACAGCATTCATGTGTGTATGAAAAGAAAATGTCTTCTCTATTAGCACTCCCAGATCTCTTAATCTCTATCACCTCTGGAATATGATCACCAGTTGCATAAGAGTAACAATTATTTGAGTTACCAAAGTTCATTAGTTTTTTTGGCATAACATTCCATATTATTAAATTGAGCCTGATGTACTAATTGGTCCAATGTATTATGTAGTTTAAAATGGTAACTTACCAAATTTATTGTAGCTATTATTTTAATGTCATTTGCAAAGCCTTTTACCAGTGAGCACCCAGACATAATAATAAACAGTATGGGACCAAACACAGATCCATGGAAATCTTCTGAATTATTTTTGTAACCATCTGAATAACTAATGCCTTTTCTAATTTTGCTACTCCTGTTGTCAGGCCAATAGCTGTCCACCTCCCTCAAAATCCAATCACCTTGTATTTCAAAAAGTTCATAATTCCACTATGGGGGGAGATGTCAAATGCCATTACTAAATCAAGGCAAACTGCATCCACTGCCAAGCCCTGATCTCTAATTTTCCAAGCATATTGGTAGAAATTATTAATTTTCTGCAAAGCCATTTTATGAAATGTCTTTGCCCATGGTTACTTTGTTGCCTAATAGCTCTATGACTATTCTTTCAAAGCACTTACCCCAAAATAAAGTAACTTTATGGGTTTATAGTTGTCCAGGGAATTAGCATCTCCCCTCCTTGGAATAGGCACAACAATTGCTCCTTCCATAATTTGGGAATATAACAGCACTTTAAAGTTTCCTGAAATAAAAATAATAGGGAATGTAGGCATCTAATTATGGAATCAGTAATATTTGCTAAAAAGTGTCAAGTTAGTTCATTTGGTTCTGCTAAAGTTGTAGTTTTTATTATTCCTAATACTTTTTTTAACATTGATATGGTAATTACAGGACATATATAGCATCACCTTTAAATTTGCCTCCATCATTGCAAATACTGGGTAATGACTGATTGCCAGCAAATTTGTCTCTAAGCAATTTAACTATTTTCAACAATATTTAAATTATGATTGTCTTCTTTATCCTGTCTTATGTGCTTGAAAAAAAGGCCTTCTTGTTATTTGTGGTATGTATTGTAAGATCTTTCTCATACATACAGTGTACTTTACCAAGAAGTTTTCTAAATTCCACTTTGCTCTTATAGATTTATTCAAGTTATATTTGTCTGGATGGAACTTTTATTTTTACATTAATATAGCTTCCTGTTTCTCAGTTTGTCTAAATGCCGTGCCCACCACATCAAATTATTTTCCTTTCCTTTAAGTGTAGTACGTGGGTATGTACCTATCCACATTTCATTTATGATATTATAAAATACTTTCCAGTATGTTACCATTTTCATTCTCTCCAATTATTATTTATGGAATGGAAATCGGCCGTATAATAAGCTTTATATTATTTGTCTACTGTGCATTTCTTATTCTGCATGTAACCACTTATTACTCAGTTTACAGAAAAACGGTATGAATCACAAAGTGCAGGTAAAAATTGAAAAATAAGAGATCCAGATTTTCTCCTTCACTGAATCATGTTCAGAATACTATTATCTCTTGCAGGTTTATTGACAATTTGAATATAGCCACACATACGGCCTATGACTATAACACCACTTAAAGGACCACCAAATGAAGGCAAGCCCTTCCAATTAATGCTTGGCTCATTTATATCTCCAGCTATGATGTTAAAATTTCAGTAAATAAACGTTAAAGCACTCCCATCAGCACTCTTATAAATGCCCTGGGTTCATATTTTGATTGACTGGGGGGGGGGGGGATGGCAGAACAAACCTATTCCATATGATTTTAGCACAGAATAAAAAATAACTAATGAGGATGAAGTGAATTTTTAGAATAGATTGGTAGTCTATCTCCATTCCTATTATCTCTATAAATTTGAAAGCCACTATATTAATTAATCCATTAAAATAATTATTATAATTATTAAGTATATTCATTAATCAATACAAGTTTATTTAGGTTTGAGAGCCAAGTTTTGGTTATAAGGAATACATCCAAATCTTCACCTATAACTTTAGCTTCCAAAAAGGGGATTTATTGTTTAAACTCCTACCATTTTTCAGGAAAAAGCTTATGGCATATTCTTTTCTGTCCTTGTTGACAACAGGTACAAATATGACTCTGTCATTGTACATGTGGTTGTGAATGACCTGAGACATACCTCCCTGGACTACATGAAAAGAGGTATGGAGGAGCTCACGGATTATATAGTCTAGGCGGGTATGACCCTAGCCCTGAGCAGCATCGTACCATCACCCAGAATGATACCACAATACAAGCAGAAAATGATTGATTTCAACAACTGGTTAAGTTTCTGGTGTCATTCTAAGGGGATCCATTATCTGTCTGCCTGGGATGTCATGATTGACAGACCTCGATGCATTGTCAGAGATGGCCTGCATCTGTCATCCCTGTCCTTCCGGAAACTGGCCAAGGCTCTTGCCACCCTTATAGTGCCTTTTTTAGGCAGTGTTCAGAAGACCAAACTACCACCATAACAGCTACAAACAAATGCATTTTGAGGGTCATGCTGCTCAATGCTAGAAGTCTAAATTTCAAAATGTACTCACTCGAAGCACTATTTAAAATGGAGAACATCTACATTTGTGCTGTAACAGAGACCTGGTTCAAGGCAGCAGAAAGCACCCCTGCACTACCAGGCTATGACTCATTCCACACCTTTCAGACCCAGAACTTGGATCAAAGCTCCAAAGGCGGTAGTGTTTCCATATTCATAAAGGATGCACACACCTCCAGACTGGTAGCCCAACATAATGCATCTGAGGTACTTCAGGTGCAGCTAACATTGGGTAAAACAGCGATTCAGGTCGTATCCTCCTATAGGTCCCCAACCATGTCCCAAGACTCACACTCCATGTTCCTAAGCACCCTGGAGAATATTAGGGTCCAACCTAACACTCTTATACTGGGCGACTTCAACTACCCCTCCATTAACTGGGAAAACTACTAATGTACCAATACACTTGCCCAACGTTTCCTGGAATTCATTAATTCCAATGCCCTGGACCAGCTCATTCTTACCCCCACTAGAGGTAGCAACATCCTTGACCTGGTCATTACTTCCTGCTAGGAGTGTATCATATAACTTGTTTGCATTTAAAAGCATTCTCTAGAGTCTCCTTGATCCTTTATCTGTTTATTTTCTGCAGTTTTTTTCTACCTAAGTAGTGTTGGTAGTGTAGCATTGTCCATACTCAGGCTTGTGTTTTGGGCCTAGTTGTTTGTTATTAGAGGCTGTGTGTCTGAGCACGTCCCAGGTCATCATAGCTTAGCCAAGGTCAGCATAGCATTTCAGTGAGAGTGAATTGTTTGTGGTCATTGGCTGACTGGGGTTGCCTGCACTATGCCTTGGAATATGCACTTCATTGATTCTTTTAAGCTTTTTTTAAAGTTGTTTCAGGTTTCAACTTTGTTACTTAGAAGTTAACTTGTGACTGTTTCTGCCATTTCACACTGAGCTAATCAGAGGAAGTCGGACGAAGGGATCTTAACTAACGAATCTGAGATATATAACATTAAGTATCCTGCTTTTTTCCTCATTTCCGAATTATTTATAGCACTTTTATTTTACTCACTGTGTGTGAGGTATTAGTCGAATCTTCTACAATTGTTAAGCGTCTGGTTGGGTTTGTTTGTTCTGATTTTTGTTTTCCTCCCTCTCTTCCTCTTGGTATCCTGTTTTTATACATGGTGGCTTTGCAGTTGCCCACCCCTACTGTAAATTTGATCTGGAACACTCATCTCAGTCTAGTGTCATTACCTCATTCTACCTATTCCAGGGAGAACATTTGAGAAGGCCAACTCATTTAGCTTCTGCTCCTCCTTTCCCTTTTCCACTTTACAAATATATATATATATATTTTTTTTTTTTTTTTCTAAGCTTGTTTCCTGCCTTTCCTATAAGTTGTCTAGTCCAGGTACAGATTTGCTGTATCCAGGACTGTTTGTAAACTTCTGAGCCCCCAAGCCTTTTTGTGTTGGAGGGAAGCCTTCTTGCTTAATTTTGTTTCTTAGAACTAGCCAGTTTTCTAGTTTCAGCACTCAAATCTGTTTCTTTGAGCTCAGCACTTATTCAGAACTCATTGTAAGCACTAAATAAGCTACAAATTACTACATCACTCAACTTTCCTCACTGGTCTAGAGGAGAACAGTTTTTAGTACTTAATAAATAAGCACCTATCCAGGCATGTCTAAGGGTCAGCTCCTGGTGTTTTCTCCTGTCTACCTGATGAATCTGGGCATCTTAGGGCAATGCAGAAATTGCCTCATGCCCACAGACAACCCTCTCCTCCTACCACCCAACACTACAACCTGTGAGAGATGCACTTATATAACCAAGCTGGAAGCAAAGTTCTCTTCACCCAAGACTGCACTAGACAGTCAAGAGGAGCAAGTAAACATTTGCACCACACCACACTCATCACATAGTCCCTCAAAACCTACACCACCAAAACACACACACAGAAACACAAAACATGCACCTTCATTCATGGAGGCTCTAAAAAAAAATCTACCCAAGCAACAGGGACCTCCAAAGTAGAAACGCAAGCAACCTCCACCCCCCAACACAACCCAAATGACACATAGCCCACAAACTCAGTGTGCCACTCAACCACAGTCCATAAGGCATAACAACATACCTAACACTCTAGTCATAGGTGACTCTATAGTCAGGCACACTGATGTTCGACTCACCAGGCTAAACAAGGGGAAAGTCACTGTCAGCTGCCTGTCAGGTGCCAGGATCCGCCACATAATGCATGCACTCAGGTCACTCCACAGCAAGTACAAATAGGACTCTGTCATTGTCCATGTTGGTGTGAATGACCTGAGATGTACCTCCCTGGACTACATGAAAAGAGACATGGAGGAGCTTTCTGATCTTGTAGCCCAGGCAGGTATGACACTAGCCCTGAGTAGCATCCTGCCATCACCCAGAATGATACCGCAGTACAAGGACAAAATGATTGACTTCAAAAATTGGCTAAGCTTCTGGTGTCATTCTAAGGCGATTCAGTATCTGTCTGCTTGGGATGACATGATCGCCAAACCACGATGCTTTGCCAGAGATGGCCTGCACCTGTCACCCTTGGGATTACGGATACCAGATAAGGCTCTTGACACCCCTATAGTGCCTTTTTTTAGGCAAGATTCAAGTGACAAATTCACCACTGTAACAGGTACAAGCAAGCAAAATCTGAGGGTAATGCTACTCAATGTTAGAAGTCTAAACCTCAAAATGCACTCACTCGAGGCACTCCTTAAAATGGAGAACATCGACATCTGTGCAGTGACAGAGACTTGGTTCAAGGCTCCAGAGAGCACCCCTGCATTACCAGGCTATAATTCATACCACACCTTTCGGCCACCTAACTTGGACCGAAGCACTAAAGGTGGAGGTGTGTCCATATTCATTAAGGACATCCACACCTCCAGGCTAGTTGCTCAGCATAATGCATCTGAGATTATCCAAGTGCAACAAACTCTGGGCAAGACTGCAATGCAAATTGTAGCTTGCTACAGATCCCCCACCATGCCCCAGAATTCCCAATCCTCATTTCTTGATACACTGGAAAATATTAGGGTACAATCTAACACCCTAATAATGGGTGATTTCAACTACCCCACCATTAACTGGGAAAACTACTTATGTACCAACTCTTAGGCTCAACATTTTCTGGAATTCATAAATTCCAATGCCTTGGATCAACATATCCACACCCCCACCAGGGGCAGCAGCATCCTAGACCTGGTCATTACCAACATGGGCAACCAGTATTCCACACCAGAGGTCAATTCCTCATTGGTCAGATCTGACCACAAGCAAATCACCCTAGACATCCACATCCCAGCCCCACCCCCCATTAGGGAAACCACTGTAAAAAATTTCTCCAAAGCCAACTTCACGCTTCTTAAGACAGAAGTGGCAAACTTCACAACACACATGCAGACGGACAATAGAGGTATAACTGCTGAATCCTATACAATTGCACTTTATAAGCACTTACACGAGTGCATGGATTGTGCAATCCCTAACAGAACCAAGATGCTATCCTCCAAGAAAAGGAAGCCTATCTGGTGGTCCACTGCTCTAAACAAACTCTACAACAGAAGAAAGAAACTGTTGCAAAAAAAGAGTAAAATCCCATGATTGGAGGAACTCTGTGGTCAGCCTCAGTACGAAGCTGAGATCCCTCATAAAATCCTCCAAAGCTAGTTACGAAAACAAAATTGCCACTGATTCTAAAGACAACCACAAAGCATTCTATAGCTATGTCAAGAATCTCAATGGCAACACTCAGATCTGCTCTGAGTTACAGCACAATGGCACTAAATATACAGAACCAACTGATATTGCCAACATTCTGGCAGATAGGTTCAGTGCTAACTTTACCCCTCTCTCATCCCCTAAAGGGCCCATCTCTATACCGGAAGAATGCTAAGTACTTGTAATCACGGCTGCACAGGTAAAAAACACACTCTCCAAAGCCAAGAACACAGCATCCATGGGACCTGACAACATCCCAGGCTGCGTTGTACATGAACTGCAGAATGAACTGGCACCCCACCTAAGTACCATGTTCAATCATAGCCTCACCTCAGGCTTTGTGCCCACTGAATGGCGCATAGCAATGGTTATCCCACTCCACAAAGGGGGAGCCACCACGAACCCCGGAAACTACCGTCCCATTAGCCTGACGAGCCTGGTCTGCAAGGCTATGGACCGTATCATCATGGAACTTACAAACAATGACATTGGTAGTTTTCTGGACCCTACCCAGTTCGGGTTTGTAAAAGGCAGATCATGTCTCCTAAACCTGATAGACTTCTTTGAAGTGGTCACAAAGCTGGAGGGTAAGGTGGTACACACAGCCTATCTAGAACTTGCCAAGGCTTTCGACACCATCCCCCACTCTGGAATTATAGACAAACTCATTAAACTAGGTATAAATCCCTATGTCACAAGATGGGTTGTCAACTAGCTCACTGACCAAACCCACACTGTGAAAGTAGCAGACTCTAAATCCAACTTCAGACCAGTGACAAGTGGGGTACCACAGGGTACAGTCCTAGGTCCTCTCCTGTTTGGTATCTACTTCTCTGAAGTACAGGCTAACACAGAAGGTCTTTGGCTAACAAAGTTCGCAGATGACTGCAAACTAGGAGCTATAATCAAATCTCCTAATGATGTGGATATCCTACAAAAGGGCCTCACTGAGACAGATGCCTGGTGTCAAAGCCATGGCCTCAAGCTCAATGCCAAAAAGTGCATTGTCATCCCCTTTGGTAAAAACTCTGTACCCATAAACTACCACATAGGCGGTAGTCTACTTAACACCGAAAGTGTGATAAGAGACCTTGGGACACAGGTGGACAGTAGTCTCTTCTTTGATAATCACATTGCCACAGTAGTCAGGAAATCCTTCTACATGGTACACCTCATCACAAAAGGTTTCTCATCCAGGAAAAAAGAGGTCATTGTTCCCCTCTACTCATCACTCATTACACCCATTATAGAGTACAACTCCCCTTTTGGTATGTACCTCACAAGACATCTACAACAACTGGAAAGGCCACAGAAATTCCTCACAAAGAGGATTACCAGCCTCAAACAGATGCCCTATGCAGACTGTCTCAAAAAACTCCAGCTTTACTCTGTCGCATATCGTCCACTCAGAGGTGAGCTCTGCCTAACATACAAAGCTATGTCAAACCAGAGCTGTTGGACATGCTCCATGTAAAGAAATCCCAATCCCTCCAAGCTACACACTCTAGGAACCTAAACCTTGTCACCACAATAAACAGAACATGCTGGTGGGATATATTCCTGTCTCAGAGACTTCCCATACTCTGGAACAGCTACCTATCTATATCAAACAAACCTCCTCATTAGCACTCTTCAAGAAAAATGTTGATGATTAGATGGGAGATAGGAAATTCACCCCAGGGATGACTTCTGTGGCTCTGCTTGACAGGGGCACAGGAAAATAATTTCCTTCCATGGCAAAAGCCAGGGTACCATTTGGTTAGGCTTATATAGGCCCTGGGGCCAATAGCCTAGTACCTACCTGTGAACATGGGCAACCATTGCTCTACACCAATAGTCAAGTCCTCCCTGGTTAGATCCGACCATAAACTAATCACCTTGGAAATTCACCCCCCCACCCCGCAAAAGTTACCACCATGAAAAACTTCTCCAAAGCTAACTTTGGGGTCCTAAAAACAGAGGTGGCTAACTTCACGGCACCCATGCAAATGGAGAATAGTTGCATGACTGCTGAATCATACACCAATGCACTGTACGAACACGTGCACCAATGCATGGATCTTGCTATAACCAATAGAACCAAGATGCTGTCCTCCAAAAATAGGAAGCCAGTCTGGTTGGTCCCCTGCTATAAACAAACAATAGAAGGAGGAAACTGATGCAGAATAAGGTGAAGTCCCAAGAATGGAAAAACTCCCTTATCAGCCACAACAAAAAGTTGAGATCCCTCATCAAATCCTCTAAAGCTAGTTATGAAAACAGAATTGCAGCAGATAGTAAAGACAGCCACAAGGCCTTCTATAGCTATGTAAAGAATCGCCATGGCAATACCCAGATTTGCTCTGAGCTACTGCACAATGGTACCTCCTATACCGAGCCAACAGATATTGCCAATATACTGGCCGACAGATTCAGTGCCAGCTTTACCCCCTCTCCCCTCCCAGTGGACGTATCACATAAACAGAAGATTACCAAGCACCCAGCATTACTGCTGCACAGGTTAAAACAGCACTGTCCAAGGCCAAGAATACAGCTACTATGGGACATGACAATATCCCTGGCTGTGTTCTATATGAACTACAGAGTGAACTGGCACCTCACCTGTGTGTCCTGTTCAATCACAGCCTCACCTCAGGATTTGTCCCTACTGAATGGCGCATTGCTACAGTCATCCCTCTTCACAAAGGAGGAGCGATTTCAGGCCCTGGGAACTATCGCCATATTAGCCTAATGAGTCTGATATGCAAAGCTATGGAACGCATCATCATGGGCCTAATAAATAAGGATATAGGGAAGCTCCAAACTCTGGATCCCACACAGTTTGGTTCTGTGAAGGGTAGATCATGCCTGTTCAACTTGGTGGACTTCTTTGAGTCAGTCACCAGAGATGTGGATGAAGGCAAGGTGGTTCACACAGCCTACCTTGATCTGGCCAAGGCCTTTGATACCATTCCTCACTCAGGAAGCATAGAAAAACTCAGTAAGCTAGGCATAAACCCCTATATCACTAGGTGGTTTGCAAACTGGCTCACAGATAGAACCCACAATGTGAAAGTAGCTGACTCCAAGTCAGACTGCTGACCAGTCATGAGTGGAGTCCCACAGGGTTCAATCCTGGGGCCTCTCCTGTTTGGTATATACTTCTCTGAAGTCCAGGCCAACACAAAGGGACTCTGGCTGACAAAGTTCAGAGACAATTGCAAGTTGGGAGCTATTATTAACTCCCCAAGTGATGTTGACATCCTACAGAAAGGCCTCACTGAGACCAATGACTGGTGTCAGAAGCATGGCTTTAAGCTCAATGCCAAAAAATGTGTTGTCATCCCCTTTGGGAAAAACCCAGTTCCTATGAATTACCACATCGATAGTAGTCCACTGAACACAGAAGGCGTTTTAAGATATCTGGGAACACAGGTTGACAGCAACCACTCTTTCGACCACCACATTGCCACTGTGGTCAGAAAGTCCTTCTATGTGGCACATCCCATTACTAAGGGTTTTGCATCCAGGAAGAAAGAGGTCATTGTCTCCCTCTACTCTTCCCTCATTAGGCCAATCATCGAGTACAATGCCTCATTTGGCATGTACCTCAGTAGGCACCTGCAACAACTGGAGAGGTCACAAATGTACCTCACAAAGAGGATTCTAGGCCTTAAACACTTGTCCTATATGGACAGACTCAAAAATCTCCAACTATTCTCTGTTTCTTATCGCCTACTTCGAGGCAATCTCTGTTGACTTACAAAGACATGCTGACCCAGCTCTGTTAGAAATGCTGCATCTAAAGAAATCCCAATCCCTCTCATACCACATGCTCCAGAGACCTCAACCTCATTACCACAATGAATAGAACGTGCTGGAGGGACAGAGTCATATCCTAGACTGCCCATGCTATGGAATAGACTTCCCATACATGTCAAACAGAGCACCTCACTGGCCCTCTTCAAGAGAAATCTTGATGAGTGGATGGGAAATAGAAAATTCACCCCGGGTATCACTCCAGTGGCTCTACTTGACAGAGGCCCTTGGAACTAAGGTCGGGTGGCACGATGCCAGGGTAATCCTATGGACTAGGCTTGTAAAGGCTCCAGGGCCATTAGCCTAGTACACACCTATGAACCCCATCTACCTTTATGATAAAATAAAATTCTGGATACAGCATTGTTACATATAAAATGTAAATTTTGGAACTAGGAATCAAAGTACATTGGATATAGTGATATCAGTTCAAGAGATCTTTATTATAAATATCAAAACTTAAACAGCACTAGGATGTTATCATCTTTTGGAATATAAAAGGACATTAGGTCAAGAGAAAGATATAAGCGGCTACTCAGGTCAGAAGGTCTTAGATGAAATTAACATATGTGACTGGATCAATGAAATGTACCAGTCCCCCATTAATGACTATTGGAAATGTTTCTACAAGAAAATATATGAAATAATTACCAAACAGTGTCCCACAGGCAAAACATTTTGACCAATAAGTCAATTAACTATAGTGGAATAAATCACTACAGAAATATTCAAATAATGAAATAAAACAAACAAGGTAGGACCATCAAAGCTATAAAATCCAGTTTATTCCAAGAATAAAACCAAAGGGATAAGCACTTTTGGAGTAACCACCCTTCATCAGATCTCAAAATACAAAGTCAAGACTCAGTTTTAATAACAAAGCTAAATGCTAATTAAAATCAAGTGATATCAAGTTAAAAACATGACTACATCAATTAGGCAATTACAAAGCTGCTGCAAAAAACTCACTTAAAGGGCCATACCTCTAGAGCAGGCTTAATGCTTACATAGTTATTCAAGCCTGGATAAATATGTGCACGTAACCTAAAAATCCATTTAAATTCAACAGATTCAAGATTATTATTAGCATTACCCCCTCTTGGATTATTAAATACCAGTTGCAGCACCTTAAAACTAAAGCTGTGCGTATTAAACTCAACAATATGTTTGGCCAAAGCATTCTGTGTAGTAAGGTTCCTAATGTCATAAAGATGATTATAAATCCTGTCTCTCAGCCTTCTAGATGCTTTGCCTACATAAAAGCATTCACAATATTTATAGTTGGCAAGATATACTAGGTTGCTGCTATCACAGGTAGTATGAAATCTCTGAAGAAATTTAAAATCTAGGACAGGATGACAAAAGAGTTATGTTACATTTATCGCTCTGCACATATTGCAGCGTCTGCAAGGAAAAGTACCAAACTTTAGGCTCTTGTCTTGCTGGATACGCTGAATCACATCTTTGCACAAAAGTTGTTTTAGATTTAAATTATTCTTATATATGAAACTTGGTGTTTCTCCAACAATATCAACAGTAATCGGATCTATAGTCAAGATGTGCCAATTCTGTCTAATAATTTCAAACATGACTGCGTTATCGTTGGCATATTTTGTTATAAAACTAAGTTTCCTACCCCTGAAATGTCTGGTATACCTGGGATATAATTCAATGAATATGGAAAGCCATTTTTCGATGAATATGCAGAGCTGTTCACAGTTGGATTCATACCCTCAAACACATCCTTACTGGCACTATCCAATACCATCCGAGTATATCCCCTATCTGCAGACAACTGCTCTAAAGTATTAATTTCGTCATTCAACATAGTTTGCTCTCTACAAATCCTCTTCATTCTGTGATATTGTCCCTTCACTATATTAGGGAATATGAACCTAGGGCGCATACTGCTAAATTCTAGCAGGTTATTTTTCCAGCATGGTTTACAAAAGAAACCAGTGCTAAGTACCTCAGAGTCATCCCTATGTACAGTAACATCTAGGAAGTCTACTCTTTGTATGGATGATGTCATGGTAAACTTCAAGAACTCAGTCATGGACTCTAGATATTTAATGAAGTCCTGCAAACAAGAAAGCTCACCATTCCACAACAGAAAAATATCATCCACAAACTGTCTATTCAAAAGGATGTGTGAAAAATAAGTACAGTTAAAAACATGCATATTCTCCCAATAATGTGCCACTAAATTTGCATAGGAGTTTGCACATGGGGTGCCCATAGTTATACCCCATTGCTGCAAATATATGTTGTTATAGAACATAAACACATTATTGGAGAGAACCATTTCCAGTAATGTACAAATTAAGGTCATCTCATTATTACTCAAAGAGTGCATACTATTTAGAATTTCTCTAATGGCATCCAAACCATATTCATTAGGTATAGAAGTGAAGAGACCTTTTACATCAAGTGCAACCAATAAACATTCATGAGAGGGAGAATCATTACTGTATACATCAATATCATTTAAAAACTGAGTACCAGAAAGGCTCATCCAGACTCTGCTACACTTTGCTGTGAAGGAAAGGTTAGTTTGCTTATATTTTTTGTATTACTGTATTGTCTTTCTATATTTTGAATACTGTAGTTTGTTTTCTTTACCTTGTGTTTTGCTTGCATTCTGTTTTAACAGCATATTAAAACTTCAAAAGAGACCACAGCTCTCTCTGTTCTGAGTCAGGCAGAATTTGTCTTTCTAGTTGCCCGCCTCTTATGTTAATCTGACCATATATCTCATTTCTCTCTACTTTCACTGGCTTATGTGAGTAATCACAAAATCATCATTTTTGAAATCCCACCCCTTCAATTATTTAAATTTATTGGCCATCCTACAGTATTTCATAGTACCAAATTACAAAAGTGACCACCCCTTTCAATCCATCTTGATGTTTTAAAAATAGTAACTCTCCACTAAACCTTAACTTTTTAAATAGGCAAAACTCAAGTTACCTACTTTCACATCTAACTTCTCTAGTGCACACTGCAGAGTGCATTCTTTTCAATCTTACCTTTAAGCATCCCTGTGACTAGCACTTTCTCTAATACCTGCTGGAAAGCACTAGGAAGCCTTAAACTCATACAAACACTGAACTCTCCTTGTTAATAAGGAGAAATTAATAGTAGGCACTAAACAGCCTATAATTGCAAAGTGCCTTGCTAAGGAAACAGCTCCTGTACTTTACAAAGAAGAAAAAAAGCCCCAAACCAGGCATGTCCAAGGGTCAGCTTCCGGTGATTTCTCCTGTCCACCTGGTGAATCTGGGCATACTGGGGCAATGCAGCAATTGCCTCATGTACACAGACAACCCTCTCCTCCTACCACCCAACACTACAACCTGTGAGAGATGCACTTACATAGCCAAAATGGAAGCAAAGCTCTCTCCACCCAAGATTGTGCTAAACAGTCAAGAGGAGAAGGTTAACACCCACACTACACCTCAAGCAACACATAGCCCTTCTAAACCCGCACCACCAACACCCACATATAGCAACACTAAATCCACATATGCAGAGGCCCTTAACTGTAACCTGCCCAAGCAACAAAGACCTCTGAAGCTGAAATGCAAACAAACACCAATCACAACCAATGTGTCACATAGTTCACAACACCAGTGTGCCACCCAGCAACAGCCCTTAAGGCAAGACAATGTACCTAACACTTTAGTCATAGGTGACTCTATAGTCCGGCACACTGATGTCCCTCTCACCAGGTTGAATAAGGAGAAAATTACAGTCAGCTGCCTGTCGGGTGCCAGGATCTGCCACATAACGCATGCACTCAAGTCACTCCACAACAAGTACAAATATGACTCTGTCATTGTCCATGTTGGAGTGAATGACTTGAGACGCACCTCCCTGGACTACATGAAAAGAGACATGGAAGAGCTCTCGGATCATGTGGCCCAGGCAGGTATGACCCTAGCCCTGAGTAGCATCCTGCCTTCGCCCAGAATGATACCACAATATAAGGATAAAATGATTGACTTCAACAATTGGCTAAGCTTATGGTGTCATTCAAAGGGGATTCAGTATCTGTCTGCCTGGGATGACATGATTGACAGACCACGATGCTTTGCCAGAGATGGTCTGCACCTGTCGCCCCTGGGATTCAGGTTACTGGCTAAGGCTCTTGCCACCCCTATAGTGCCTTTTTTAGGCAAACTTCAAAGGACAAAGCCATCACCGTAACAGGTATAAGCATACAAAATCTGAAGGTAATGCTACTCAATGCTAGAAGTCTAAACCTCAAAATGCACTCTCTCGAGGCACTCCTAAAAATGGAGAACATCGATATCTGTGCAGTAACTGAGACCTGGTTCAAGGCTCCAGAGAGCACCCCTGCAATACCAGGCTACAACTCTTACCACACTTTTCGGCCACCAAACCAGGACCGAAACACTAAAGGTGGAGGAGTGTCAATATTCACCAAGGATATTCACACCACCAGGCTAGTTGGCCAACACAATGTGTCTGAAATTCTCCAAGTGCAACTAACACTAGGTAAGACTGCAATCCAAATTGTAGCTTGCTACAGATTCCCCACCATACCCCAAGATTCTCACTACACCTTTTTAAACATACTGGAAAATATTAAGATAGAACCAAACACCCTAATACTGGGTGATTTTAACTACCCTGCCATTAACTGGGAAAACTACTCATGTCCCAACACCTTTGAGCAACGGTTCTTGGAATTCATAAATTCCAACGCCCTGGATCAACTAATCCATAGTCCCACCAGGGGCTCCAATATCCTAGACCTGGTCATTACCAACATTGCAAATCAATGCTCCATACCTATGGTCACCCCCTCGTTAGTCAGGTCTGACCATAAGCTAATCACCCTTAACATCCACATCCCACCACCACCCCCAGTAAAGAAACCACCATAAAAACTTCTCCAAAGCCAACTTCATGCTACTCAAGTCAGAAGTGACAAACTTCATGACACCCATGCAGACGGGAACTGAAAGTTCAACTGCTGAATCCTACACTAAGGCACTGTACGAGCACATCCACTCATGCATGAATCGTGCCATCCCAAATAGAACCAAAATGCTCTCATCCAAAAAAGGAAGCCAATCTGGTGGTCCCCTGCCATAAACAAACTTTACAACAAAAGGAAGAAACTTTTGCAGAAAAGAGGAAAATCCCAGGATGCAAAAAACTCCCTTACTAGCCTCAGTAAGAAACTGAGATGCCTCATAAAATCCCCCAAAGCTAGTTATGAAAATAAAATTGCCAAAGATTCCAAAGACAACCACAAAGCATTCTATAACTATGTCAAGAATCTAAATGGCAATGCTCAGATCTGCTCTGAGCTAAAACAGAATGGCAATAAATATACTGATCCAAAGGATATTGCCAATATCCTGGCAGATCGATTCAGTGCCAACTTCACCCCCCTAAATGGCCCATCTCAATACCGGAAGATTGCCAAATTCCTGTAATAACGGCCACACAGGTACAAAACGCACTCTCTAAAGCCAAGAATACAGCATCCATGGGACCAGATGACATCCCAGGCTGTGTACTACATGAACTACAATATGAACTGGCACCTCACCTAAGTGTCATGTTTAATCATAGCCTCACCTCAGGTTTCATGCCCACTGAGTGGCGCAGAGCTACAGTTATCCCAATCCACAAGGGGATCCACCTTGGATCCCGGAAACTACCGTCCCATCAGTCTGACAAGCCTTATCTGCAAGGCCATGGAGCGTATTATCATGGAACTTATAAACAAAGACATTGGCAACCTTCAAACACTGGACCCCACCCAGTTTGGGTTTGTGAAGGGCCGATCTTGTCTCCTGAACCTGATTGACTTCTTTGAATCAGTCTCCAGAGCCATGGACAAGGGTAAGGTGGTCCACACAGCCTATCTAGACCTTGCCAAGGCCTTTGACACCATCCCCCACTCTGGAATCATAGATAAACTTAATAAGTTGGGTATTAATCCCTATGTCACCCAATGGGTTGCTAAATGGCTTACTGATAGAACCCAGACTGTAAAAGTAGCAGACTCCAAATCTAGCTCCAGACAAGTGACAAGTGGTGTACCTCAGGGTTCAGTCCTGGGGCCGCTCTTGTTTGGCATCTACTTCTCTGAAGTACAGGTCAACACTAAAGGACTCTGGCTAACAAAGTTTGCAGATGACTGCAAACTGGGAGCCATTATTGAATCCCCAAATGATGTGGATACTCTACAAAAGGGCCTTACAGAAACAGATGCTTGGTGCCAGAGTCATGGGCTCAAGCTCAATGCCAAGAAATGTATTGTTATCCCCTTTGGGAAAAAACATGTATCCATGAATTACCATATAGGTGGCAGTATACTAAACACAGAAAGTGTGATAAGAGACTTAGGGACACAGGTGGACAGTGGTCTCACCTTCGATAACCACATCGCCACAACAGTCAGGAAATCCTTCTATGTGGCACACCTCATCACGAAGGGCTTTTCATCCAGAAAAAAGAGGTCATTGTCCCACTGTACTCATCCCTCATTAGACCCATTATAGAATACAACGCCCCATTTGGTATGTACCTCTCAAGACATCTGCAACAACTGGAAAGGCCTCAGAAATACCTCACTAAAAGAATCACAGGCCTAAAGCAGATGCCCTACACTGACCGCCTTAAAAAACTCCAGTTATACTCTGTCGATATCGCCTACTCAGAGGCGATCTCTGCTTAACATACAAGGCCATGTCAAACCCAGAGCTGTTGGACATGCTACACTTAAAGAAATCCCAATCCCTCAGAGCTACATGCTCCAGGGATCTAAACCTTGTCATCACAATAAACAAAACATGCTGGAGGGATAGGTTCCTGACCCAGAGACTCCCCAGACTCTGGAATAGATTGCCCATACATGTCAAGCAGAGTGCCTCTTTGGACCTCTTCAAGAGGAACCTTGACGATTGGATGGGAGAAAGGAAATTCACCCCAGGGATCACGTCAGTCGCCCTGCTAGACAGGGGTCCAGGAAAGTAAATAATGTGGGAAGAAATAGCCAGGGAATTGTTATCGCTAGGCTTGTATAGGCCCTAGGGCTGATAGCCTAGTACCAACCTATGAACCTATGAACCTATGAACCTATGAACCTATGAACCTAGTATCCTTCAAGACAGTTGGTATTTGCTTCACTATCGGTCCTAGTTTGTGCTCTATATAAATAGACATGGTCTCAGTTGCCCACCCACCTCCTGCAACTATAGGTCTCATAAGGGGTGGATGTACGAGTATATGCACCTTTGGTAAACCCTTAATACAGGGGATAAGTGGATGTTCTATGTGTAGGTAACAATATAAGCTGTAATCTATTTGTCTACACATTAAAAGGTCATAGAGATTATCATGAACCTGTCTAAGAATATTCATAAGGTGGGGAGCATCTATGCAGACATATGTATCAACATCTTGCAATAACTCAGACATTGCTTTGTTGTAATCTTTCCTATTCATATGTACTATCCCCCACCTTTATCTGGTGGTCTAATCGCTAAAGCTGTATTACTTTGCAGGGACTGTAAAGCTTCTTTCACATTGGTAGTTAAATTAAAATAAGAACAGTTGTTCTTTGTATAAAATTTTTATAGATGTCCCTTTCACATGCTTTTACAAAACAATCTACATGAGGTGGCAATACAGCGGGTATATAAACTTCTACGTTTCAAAGAGGTTTCAATTTGTTGACTCAAGTCTTTGTCATATAACAATTTTAAGCTAACATTGCACCCAAACATCCTTAGATCAGTAAGCAGGTCACTCACATTCGTGCCTGCTGAAGGAATAAAGGCTAAACCTTTATTCAACAAGGACGTCTCTGCCATAGATAGTTCATGTTCTGATAAAATAAAAACCAGGTTGTTTATCTCCTGGTTCTTCTGTTTGTATTGTTGTTCTCTCCCGAGTACTTTCTCTTCAGATGAACCCAACTGCTGGACCTCGACTGGGACATGGTGCATGATTTCACCGGTAACGGTAAAAAACATTCCACATTGAAAGGTGGTAGCAGTTTCGGTCTAGCCCCAGCTACAGAATTTTGTAAAGCTTGATGGTTGGGTGGAGGGGTCAATCCTTGCAATAAGGCAGATGAAGATTCCAACTGTTGTAATGGAACATTGCTGGACATAACTGCTGGCTCTTTTGCAATATTTACAGAAGACAAAGGCATGGACTCAGAGGAATTAGGCAACACATCAGTATGTGATGAGTCAGAAACAGATGCTGTATTCAAAGTGGATGAAGCATTATTTACATTGTTTCTCGGCCACATAAAAACATTGCCGAGACTAAAGTCTTTAAGGTCTTGTTGCAACTGCTGTTTTGTATGTTGCAACCTATTACTGTAAAAAGATGCATTCATATAGGTGTTAGCAAGCAAATCTGTGAAGACTTCACCTTTAAAACGACAGGATAAATCTTTTTGTAACAGTTCCACCTTCTTGGTTAGTTCATCTTCAATCGGGTGGAAATAGTCAGTTAATAATCTCATATACTTGTGGCCCAATTCAATGTTAAGCTGCTGCCAGCTTTTAAGTAATTCAGGATGAGTATCTCCATAAGTCGGCATACACAGTACTCTCTTCCCTCTAGGGATAACATGGAAATGCAAGCTGGCTTCTAAATGCCGACATTGCCAAATTAAATGCAGCAGTTTATAAAGATAATTTTCAAACTCTTTAAGTAGGCTATTAAATTCTTGTAAATTATCAACAGTACCTGTATAAGCAGATGCAGGAGTACATTCCAAATCCAGATTCAAAAGTGGGTTGCCCTGTTGTACAAAAATATCATTCTATTTCATTTGTAAATTCTCCCTCATGGGATTGTAATCCAGTTCCAAAGAAGCTGTTTCAGCCATGTGGCTGCAGTAATACCAAACAAGACCAAGAAGTATAAAAACAAAGGTATATACTGCTGCCCAGAGGTCCAATCCCAGAAGACGATGAACAATGGAATAAAACAAACAAAGTAGGACCACCAAAGCTATAAAATCCAGTTTATTCCAAGAATAAAACCAAAGGGATAAGCGCTTTCATGTGGAGTAACAATGCTTCATCAGATCTCAAATTACAAAGTCAAGCACTCAGTTTAAATAACAGAGCTAAATGCTAATTAAAATCAATTGATATTAAGTTAAAAACATGAATACATCAATTAGACAATTACAAAGCTGCTGCAAAAAACTCACTTAAAGGGCTGTGCCTCAAGAGCAAGCTTAATGCTTACATAGCTATTCAAGCCTGGATAAATATGTGCACATAACTTAAAAATCCATTTTAATTCAACAGATTCAAGATGATTATTGGCAATACCTCATTCTTGGATTATTTAATACCAGTTGCAACACCTTAAAACTAAAGCTGTGTGCATTAAACTCAACAATATGTTTGGCCAAAGCATTCTGTGTATTAAGGTTCCTAATGTCATAAAGATGATTAAAAATCCTGTCTCTTAGCCTTCTAGACTTTTGCCAGCATAAAACATTTACAACATTTACAGGTGGCAAGATATATTAGGTTGCTGCTATCATAGGTAGCATGAAATCTGGGAAGAAATTTAAAATCCAGGACAGGATGACAAAAGAGTTGTGTTACATTTATCGCTCTGCACATATTGCAGTGTCTGCAAGGAAAAGTGCCAAAACTTAGGCTCTTGTCTTGCTGGATACGCGATATATAATATTCAAATAAATAATGCACCATTGTGCAATATGGCTGAGGAGCTCAGCAGTACTAAAGAAGGAAAGATATAGCAAATCTAATAATTTAATAAAGAGAAACTAAGGCTGTCCTATGAAGATAGATTAGCTGTGTATATTGCAGATAATGAGAAGGCCACTTTTATGCATGTTAAGAATACTATTAAGGAATCTCCAAACAATTTCACAGCTCAGAAATATGATTAGGCAACAACAGATAATAGAAGAGTAACAGAACTTTAGTTGAAAGCCTTCTCCTGAGAGACTATTACTAAACTTATCACTGATGATGTATCAAAAGTGAATGTACTCAAAGAATGCCAGATAGTATGACGGTCAGTTTACAGGGTAAAAAGTGACTCAGTGGCAGATCATGATGGCTTAAATGGACATTTTTATAAATAAGACCAGGAAATCCTTTCCTTCATGCTTAACGTACCTGGTCCAACAAAGTATAATTACTGGCTTTGTACCTGATGTATGGACATTGCCCAACACATTTTAAGTGCACAACAGTGGGAGTAGCACAAATCCAAACATTTACAGGGTGGTTAGTTTCACGAGTGTAGAAGAAAATGCTTTGTGTGAATTATCTTGGAGGCAGTGTCAGCCAATCTGCTACTGCTACATGATTTTATTTTTTTTATTTATTTTAACATTTGTTGACCGGGAAAGTCCGACTAGGTTCCACAGATCCTGTTTTCAGCAGAGGCCCGAGGAGAAATGCTCCAGAAGCATGTCTTTAGAATTGCAGAGATGATACAGACCAGCATGGATTTATGCCTGGCCAATCCTGTATGACTAACATTATGATTAATGATATTAAGATTGTAAGTGGCTGCCTAACAAAGAAGCTAAGAAAGGAGTTGCAATAGCAAAGAACAGGGCATCGGAGGCACTCTACCAACTTCTGGAAGGTGACTCAGTAGGTCACACAAAGAAACCATATCAGGTTGCAAGGCAAAGATAGAATGCTAAAGAAGATAAGCAGACACCATTCATAATGGATGCCAGCAACAACCTTCCCACCAGTCCACAGGGCATCAAAGGCAGATGGAAGGTGTATTTCCAACAGCTTCTCAATGAAGACAACCCCACATAAGCTGTACTGCTCCAGAAACAGTCTACAGTCAGAGAAGAAGAGGAGCCCACCTTAGAAGAAGTAAGAATATCACTAAGGAATATGAAGCCAGGGAAAGCAGCAGGATCACATGACAGATATGATAAAGATGATGGGTGAGATAGGGGAGAAATGGCTTCTGAGGGAACCCATAGCAGTGTGGAGACAAAAGCGTATCCCAGATGACTGGAGAATAAGTATACTCGCGCCAGTATGCAGGAACAAAGGGGACATCCAGAACTGTGGGCAGTACAGAGGTATCAAACTCTTGTCAAACTGCATGAAAGTCTCTGCAGATGATGGCTGATAAACAGATATGCAGAGTAGACGAACGTAAGATGGGAGATGAGAAGTTCAGTTTCAGATCAGGATGCAGCACAACTGACCTGATGTTTGCAGTGAGACAGACAGTTGAGAAGAAGCTAAAGATGAGGAAAGAGTCCAACTGGGCATTCCTAGACTTGGAGAAGGCATATGACAAGGTCCCAAGAAAGCTGATTTGGGCAGTACTGCTATGGGTCCAACTCCCAGAAACACTGGTAGAATTACAGTAGGATATGCACAAGGACCCAATGACTCAAATATGAACAGTGTTCACTCTCACAGAGGGGTTCCCAGTGGGGGGTGTGTGCACCAGGGTTCAGCTCTGATCTCACTGCTGTTTGTACTGGTGATGGATTACATTAGCAAACCGGTCAGAGGAAATAGATCAACAAAGTTGCTGTATGCACATGATGTGGCATTACAGGCAGACTTTGAGTAAGAAATTCAGCAAAGGATAGGAGAATGGAATGCAAAACTGAAGGCACATAGGATGAAACTAAGCACAGATAAGACAGTGGTAATGGCAGCAAAGTGGGGAAATCAGAAGAAGCTGAGAATTGAGATAGAAGGGAAGATAATAAGACCTTTAAATTGAAGGGTAAATTCAACTGTAACAGCAAATTTGTTGTTTATTTGGCCCACTGTTCGTTTTGTCCTGCATTTTATGTGGGCAAAACTGAACGATGTTTAAAGGAAAGGGTATATGAGCACCAGTATGCTATTTTACATAATAAAGATACTAACGCATTGGCCAAACATATACAGGTGAATCCAACACATAAGTTTGAATTCTTGGTCATTGATCGATTCGTTCAGGACATTAGGGGTGGACCGGCCTCATTTAAACTGGAGGAGTTGGAACTTTTGTGGCAGATTAGGCTTAATGCCTTTAACTTTCCAGGTTTGAATGAGGCTTGTTCGATCTCCTGTGTACTGAAACTCAGGAGTTTGCAAAGATAGTTTCTATTTGGTGAAATGGCTCCATATTGTTATATTTGATTATTTATTTAATTTGTGTATATATAATGTTGATTTAGTATTGACATTGCACAGTAGATTTGTTTTACTTTATTTATTTATTTTAAGGATGTATATATTTATACACATTGAGTTAATATGTCTTTAAAATTTAATTAAGAGCTTTGAGATTCCCGCATTTTTGTGTTTAAATATCAGGTGTCTGTGTGGTTGTATTACTTTCTGATGAAGTTTGATGAATCAAACGAAAAGCGCTTAAAAGTCTGTTTTCTGTATTTTGATACTTGCTTTTAGCTTTTTATTAAAGCTGTTCCGGAGAGGAGCCTTTTGTCATCTGTTTAATTTTAAGTTTTTTGTGCCGTGTTTCTCCATAGAAGGGAAGATAGTGGAGCATGTTAATAGCTTCAAATATCTGGGAGGGGTGGTTGAGAAGAAGGGAAGTCTGAATGAAGACATCAAAGCTAGAATCAGAGGGGCCACAGCTAACTGGCATAGAGTCTCAGGTATAGGCTATGACAGAAGAATGCCAAAGAAGCTGAAAAATAAGGTGTAGAAGACATTGATGTGACCAGTACTACTGTGTGGTACAGAAACCTGGGCAACAAAGGCAGAACAGATGAGGAAGCTAGAGGTGATGGAAATGAAGTGCCAGAGAATGGATGCACACTGTGGGATAGACAAAAAAATGAGGACAAAAGAGCAGAAGCCAAAGTACCTCAAACTACAGAAAAGATCAAAGAGAACAGATTACAGTGGTTCAGATGTGCAGAAAAGCAGAAGACAATCTGGTTAAGATTTGGGACAGACAGGAAGAAGGTAAATGGAAATGAGGACATCCAGCAAAGAGGTAGATGGATTGTGTGAGAGAAGTTCTGTGACAGTCAGGCATGAGTGTTGAAGAAGGCAGATGTGTGGCCTTGAATCGAGAGAAATGGCAACAGTAAACACAAAATCCCAATCCCATGTAGAATATGAAAGAAAAGGGAGCTGATGATGATGATGATCCTGTATGACTAAGGTCATAAACTTCTACAGTAGATTCAGATACTGAAAAAGAGACATCATTAGGCATGGTTGTCTTGGATCTGACCAAGGCCTTTGGACCAGTACCACGCAGTACAATACTATGGGTCTACTTCAGTAGAACAAAATTCCATTTAATCGAATTTTACTGATCTGAGATGAGAACACCAAAACCTTATTTCAACGAATGTTCACATCACCAGAATTTTAATCTGGGAAAGGTGGCAGTTGGCCAACGTGTGGAAATTTGCCCTTTTCTCCTCTATACTGTGATCTCAGAGTTGGTATATTTAGTTAGTGGGTGGGGGGTGCACACCCACATTGGGAAGTGAGGGGGATGAAGCTCCCTATTTGGGCGGGTTTGATATGGATCAGTGTGTTTGTATTTTAATGTTGGCCAATTGCCGCCTTTCCCAGATTAAAATTCTGGTGATGGGAATGTTCGTTGAAATAAGGTTTCGGTGTTGTTGTCTCTGTTAAGTAAGATTCGATTAAATGGAATTTTGTTCTATTGAAGTAGACCCCAGTATTGCATACCTTATTAGATCTTAAGATGAACATTTATTTTCTAGATGAGTTAGAAACTGCCTTTGAACCAAATATCTAGCATTAAAATTAAGGACTCACTCTCCTGCCAAAAAACAAGTCAGTCGGGGTGGGGGGGGTGGGGGTTCCCTCCTTCCTATTTTTCATCTTTATATTTACCTTTCCCAGCTCCCCTTATACTTGGATGGACACATCTGCAGATGACTGAAAAGATACTGCCAGGATTCATAGAACAGCAGATAAGCATAACGTAGAAAAGTTGTTGGATTCCATGTACTCCTTGGCAGCTACCTAAACTGCTTTTGATATCAGAAAAAGTACTTAATAAATATGAGGAGTAAAACCTGTTTAATAAATAATCAGTGGATGACCACTGTGGACCACTTCAAGGATTTGGTTTTATATTTTAAATACACACACACACACACACACACACACACACACACACACACACACACACACACAGACATATACATACATATATATATATATATATATATATATATATATATATATATATATATATATGCATATGAAAAGGCTTGGTTTCAATAATGCTCAGCTGACAGCTAAAAGATGCTATTGTTCAATTAAAACTGTTTTGCATACTATGGCTGGATGAATCCAAAGATTTTATTTACTTATCTTTTGTTGAGCAGATTAGTTCTGCTAGGCTAGTAGCTTCTTTTCAGGGGATATCTAGGTGGTATTTATACTACCAAGGGAAATGTGGCCAGGGCATCAGGGAACTTCCCTACTCTTTTCGACAAGTGGCATGAGATCTTTTACATCCACCTGAGCTACCACCAACTCAGGCAGATGGGGTCTCAGTTTAATGCATCATCCAAAGGATGACGTACGTAGTTGTGCAGTACCCCCTTATGTTGCACTGTGGTGTCAGTAATTGATCTATTTGGTATAGGAACAGAACCCACAGCCTTTTGCACCAAAGGTGAGTGTGCAGTCTGTTGCTCACTAATATTCATGTTATTGCTGCTATTGTGACAAACGTTGACAAAATTGCAAATTGACTATTATGCTGCGTTTGCATTTGTACAAAAAACAATATTCCTAAATTGGAGAGAATACAAAAATATTTTACAACAAATGTTTCCTATGTGAAATTGATCTCTGATAGACCTCCTGCACTCAGTGTCCTACAGATTGCATACAGAGGACTTAATTTTAGAATAAAAAGGTTAAAGTATTGGAGCTACTGTGTGTCTAAAATTTGTTAGGCATCTACTTAAAAGAAAACTTGCTTCTTTAATTTTCTTAATGGAGTGGCTGTATTTTGGACTAAACAACCAACTGTGATAAGACAAGTTAATAACCCATGGATGTTTATATTGCAGATAGACTGACAGTTTTGGTACTGCTATCTATAAGCCAGTCACAGCACGATACAGACTCTAGAATAATGTCATATGAGGTTTACAAATCTGATTAATCACCCGTATTGACACACTGAAACCATAACTTGTATGTCTGCTTATATTTGCTTCTTGTAAAAACTGCAAATGTTATCAGTGTCCTACAGTCAAAAGCTGCTTAAGTTTTGTTGATACATAGAAGCACCAAAAAAGTATAAAATAATAATGGTAATGACTGGCAATTACACATAATCCCAGGAATAGCTTTCAAAGCTTAGTTCATGAAAACAGAATTTCATTTTTAAATAACTGTATGCACAAAATATCTTGCAAAACTTGTGTTTATTTCCTAATCACTCTGCAAATTAAACCAACAAAATACTCATAAATCAAAATAATTACTACATTTTATGAAAATCAGTCTACCATTTTCAGTTAAATGCAGTAGGTGAACTCTGACCAGTTTATTTATTTAATTATGGGTAGTTAAATGCTTATTTGCTAAGTATGTTGCATTTTAAAACAAAACCAGAATTTAATATCACTCAAATAAATAAATATTAACATAAAAACACATATTAAAATAAGCTCCTAGCAAAGGTGATTGTGCCTTTACCATAGCCAAACAAATCAAAGATGATATGGTAAGAGCAGACATCAGGTTGTGTTCTGTCCCTGTGGCCTTTTCCAACTAGTCTAGGCTGCATCTAACAATCGAGAATGTATATTTTTGTTCAAACCTGCCATAAGATTTTCCTTGACTATGTCTCTTTAGATGCCTACCTATTGCAAAGTAAATTCCTTTCACTACTGAGAACACATTTCTTTTATAAGACTACCTGGGGGTAATTTTCGCCATACTGGTTTCACCCTCAGGTCCACATTTGTGGAGCCAAGTCTGAGAGTTTAATCTGTATAACACTGCTCTTGGTATACATTTACCTTTTTTACATAGGTCATAATCTTGTAATAAATGACCTCCAAATGTCAACAGCACTGAGGCAGCAATCCTTTGACACCAATTCTGCTTCACTGGATACGATTTGGATGTATGACTTTTGTGTTCCAAAGCAGACTCTGTACTTCTAATTCAGTCACAGAGAGACATCCTATTCTGTTTAAAAGAAATGCTAAAATTATGATTTGGAATCATATCTCAGTAAAAAGAAATGGATGTCATTAGGGTGGCACTGACCACCAGCTCATCATAGTGGGATTCCCATTTCCATATGGTGGTGACATACTTTGAACAGAAATGATTTGCCTTTGTTGCCCATTGAAACTGAAAAGGAAGAGTATATAATAGGTAGGTGTCCTAAATGGAAACACTTGCTATCTTTGTTGACAGTCTATTATTTCCACAACTGTCACCTTTAGGCTATCACTGACTGATCACATCACACTGTAGCCAACAAGGAGATGCTGTTTGTCTAACCAGTGTTCCCAGTCCGTGCAGCTAACACTCTGTAGCTTCTCCTCCCTTTATCACCACTCTCTGATCTCCAAATGTCCTGTGCATTTTTGAAAATGTGTGTCCACCACTCATGCTGTCAGCCAGTTCCATGTACCTGCTACTATGTCTGAAATATGTCTATAAGTCAAAACTAACCCTTCTAGTGATGGCCTCCCTCTTTTTTCCCCCAAACTTTTTTTTTTACTCACAGCCCCATATTAAAATCTTATATGCTCATATCGTATTCCTTTGTCCCTTCTCTCTTCCAGAAAGTATGGTTTAATCTCCTCCAGTCTTTTAAGATAACTACTTCCAGACATTCCTGTCATCACCCTCACAAATGCCCTCTGAAAACAACATAACTTCCTTATTTCTGTATAATTTCCAGAATGGCAGACAATACTCAAACTGCAGACCCACCTGACAGCATGTATGAACATGGAGCAGATTCCTCTGAGGATGGAACCCAGTACTGTACTTTGTTCTTATTGCCCCTAATGATTTACTCACTCTGTGAAGGCTGCCAGCCTAGCTAGATAGAATTTTTTAGATAATTCTGTCATTTCTAAATATTAATACAAGCCACAGGCTTGTTCTCTTAAATGGAAGAAAATTGTGTTAAATGTTGAACGTCAAAAATGTAACAACAGTGCACTCTGCTGGAAGAAAGCTGATAAGTCAAGCCTTGTATGACTGTTTGATCTCAAACTCAGAGCCATGGTGTCTGGGCCAGCAGATTCTTTCTATTGTTTTGATACCATATAGATAGATAAAATATAGATTTTACATATATAATGTCTTTAATTGCTGTGGTTTCCTGACCGGGTGCAAGATCAAAGCTATGTTAAACTCTTAGTTTCTGTTAGCCTAGGAAACCAGAGAAGTGTTAAGAATGATGTAATGTGAAGCAGTACTGTGTTATCAATTTAAGGACAGAAAGAAAGGAAAGCATTTTGGATTTTGTCTAAAGCTGACAAGAACTCACCAGTACTCTACTTTTGCTCTCTATATAAGGTTATTTAGAACTTACTTATTTAGAACTGTGATTGCTCTTAGGAAAAGATAGGAAATAGTAAGTTTACTCTAGCTGTTTTCTATATTTATGTCAGAAATATTCTACAGTATTATTTTAAGCATTTTCCTGTGATGTCTAAACTCTTGACTAGCACTGTGTAGTACGAGGTATTGTCTTGTGTTTTTATTATTTATTATTAAATATTTTTAGGAGTGATTTGTGACAGACAAGTACCAGTAAGAATGAAAGGGAAGGTCTAAAAGAGGGTAGTGAGACCAGCTATGTTATATGAGTTGGAGACAGTGGCATTGACAAAAAGGCAGGAGTCAGAGCTGGACGTGGCAGAGTTAAAGATGTTTAGATTTACACTGGGTGTGACAAGGTTGGAGAGGATTAGGAATAAGTATATTAGAGGGTCAGCCCAGGTTGGAAGGTTTGGAGATAAAGCCAGAGAGGCAATATTACATTGATTTGGATATGTGCTGAGGAGGGATGCAGAGTATAATGGGAAAAAGATGCTAAGGATAAAGCTGCCAGGTAACAGGAAAAGAGGAAGGCCTAAGATAAGGTTTATGGATATGGTAAGAGAGGACATGCAGGTGGTTGGTCTGACAGAGCAAGATGCAGAGGACAGGAAGAAATGGAAACAGCTGATCCGCTGTGGTGACCCCTAACAGGAGCAGCCGAAAGAAGAAGAAGAAGAAGATTACATATTTTTAAACCTTTCAACTGTGTCTGTTTTGTGTAGAGATAATTTAAGCTCTAGAGTACATTGTATATATATATATATATATATATATATATATATATATATATATATATATATATAGTGATACTGTACAAAGCCACTCCAATAGTCTTGCTGCTCAGTCACACTTATTATTTGGATAATAATATTGCACAGTAAAATTGGGCACCGTTTGGTCAGGACCTTATTAGTAGCTGATATTAGTGGTTGGTGGCAGCTGGTACTACCTTATAGACTGGCAGGAAGGGGCATAGCTGGAGAACCTGTGCCAGCCTTCCCCAAGAGTGTCTGTGTGTTTGTATATAACTCATATCTTAAAGAGTGTGTGTGTGTCTGTGTGTGTGTGTGTGTGTGTGTGTGTGTGTGTGTGTGTGTGTGTGTGTGTGTGTGTGTGTGTGTGTGTGTGTGTCAGCTACTTGGGCAGGGACATGAAGCACTGGTTGGACAGAGAGGGTGCTGGAGGTTTTAGCTTGACCACTAGGGTGAGACCTGTACCCTATAGCTGTGCCAGTAGGAAGTATTATTGGAGATCTGGAGAGAAAGGGAGAAATCATCCCCAGACTGACTGTGATCTCTGTATGCTATTAAGGGAAATTGTACTTTACTGAGTATTTGTTATCTTTCTCAATGTGGATGTCCCTCACTGGTGTTAGTGGTGAAGATTGAGGCACCTTGATTACTGGGCTAGTGCACGGGTGTCGCACACTCTTACTACAATTTGTTCTCAGTCCACTGTACAAGAGTTGCCTTCCTCAGTTTGCAATGTAAGAAAAAGAATATTCTATACAAAGTACAAATGTCTGTGTTAAATCTCGGATGCCATCTTTCTGTTTAGTCTGCGGTTCTTTTTAGATCCCTTGCCAGATGTGTCATTTGAAGAAAGACTGATCATGGTCACAATTCACAGTCATATCTGAAACAAACATGATAAACAGCACTGGCCCCAGTACTAGCACATAAAACAAACCACTGGTCACATTCCATTCTCTGGCAGAGTTCCTCTATTTACAATTTTTTGCATCTTTCCTTTCAGATGTATTTTTGAGCAGTTAAGTAATCATTTTACAGACTTTGTAGCTTTTGTAACATATCCAATAGTCTTTTATGTAATACTGAATCAGTGGGTTTGCCAAACAGAGTTAGGGTGCACGATCAGGCTCCCCTTATCTAGCTTCAAAATAACACAGTCATAGTCTTAAATCAGGTTTGGTGGGCAAGGTCACTTGGCTGTGAAGCCATCCTGATCAGCATGCTGTACCTAATTCTACCTCTGGTTTTCAACCTTCCTCTCTCTGCATTGCTCTTCAACCTTTCCAGCTACTGATGTCTGAGCGTATCTTTCAGTCATTAAGATTCTTCACAGAATGTCCATGTTTTTGCCTTATATTTTTATTTCTCAAAATAATGCGGTTTTCTGGCTAATCATTGAGGGCTGAAGTCACTAAATAATGACTTGCATTTGAGCTCCAGACTCACTGTCCTTCAGAAAATACATGCTAAAGCAGAACTTGTTATTCTAACAACTTTCCAAGTTTATAAGAGCAATATTTAAAATCTGTCTCTGATTTTGAGCCTTTGGGCTTTGTCCAAATTTCTTACCCTTCGATAATGAGAGGTATAAGTTAGAGTGAATGTTCTGTAGTTTTCTTAATCATTTTAATGCCCTTTTTTAGACCATCACAGCTCTGTTGTCTTCCAAACCTGTATGATTTCCTTAGTGGTCAGAAATCTGTTAAGAACTTCCATCAGAGGATTCACCAGCACAGCAGACAGATTTTTTTGGTATACTGCAGGTTCTAGATCTTGTCCTATTGCCTCATATTCTCTGAGGTTTACTCATTCATTTTACACTCTCTATAAGTCTCAGTGATTCAAACTATGTATTTTCTTCTGTTCCAGCTGTTACCCCTTCACATGTTAGCAGAGTCCGTCATTTTTGTATGGTAAAAGCAGACAAGAATAATTGAGTGAATATTTCCATTGGTTACCTGCCTTATTTCACATTGCTCATTTCTTAGTTATTTTGCAGTATTCTGTCCATAATCCTTTTCATTTCAGTTGTATACCTACAGACTCTCTTATCTGACTTTTAAATCTACTTGGACAAGTCTTACCTGCTATAGCCTTTGGTGTCTTGCCTTTCCTTCTGTCAATTTTCATTTCTTCATGATATTACCTTTGCAATATATACAAGTGCTCATTTGCATGTACAAATATCACATGTATACATCCACTCAGTAGAAGTGTGCCTTTTTCTAGAGTCAAAGCAGCAGTGAACAAAGGAATACATCTCTCTGAAAGATGTTTTATTTCATTTATATGTTTTCTGGAAACAGCTTATATCAGATAGATCATATTAGCAACTGCAATGTTTCAATGAGTGGTGACAATGGAAACTGATGTCCACAAATGCATACATAGCTGCATCAGAATTTCCAGGTGTACCACTAACCAAATAACTCAGCATGCATAAGATGAATAACCAGGATGCCCACCATGGGAAGAATGACTGGGACACTAACCATAGACTCAGACCACAGCAGTATCCATAGGTGGATCAATAACCAGGATGTACACAGAAGGCTGATAGACATAACTGACCATATAAGGGCTAGTAGAAGGGAGATGACTACAATGGATGATAATAGAGAAACTTCCTGGTGTACATCAGTTACTTCAAACTGTTTTTATGTGGCTATGATTCTCAGTGTAAATTAATTTATACCAATACACTTTTCCATAGATGTTACTCAATCCTAGTAGAGCATCTTTTTGAAGATTAAAAACAAAAAACCTAGTCACTACAGAAAACAAAACAAAAACCGGAACCAACCAGGATCACAAAATCAGTAAATCACATATACTGAGCTCTTTTGTCTTTAATCATAATACAGACCTTATCAGAATATATAATCAACATAAATGCTACTTCCTTATAAAACCTAACCATGACCAATAGACATTTTAGAATACATTAAAATTGAAAAAACGTCATGCATAAATTAAAAAACATCATGCATAAATTAAAATGATAATAATTAAAAAAACTCATGTATAACTAAATTGGTCTACATAAATGTCAATTAGGCAATAAATATACAAGTAAGTGAACAACATTAACAAACCAGTCACTAAAAATTCAATAATCATATTAAGACAAGCTGCCCTAAATTTCAACATGCTACTAATAGATACTACATCATTTAAACCTGGTGCCTCAGTGGCATTAAGTCTAATCTGCCAACTTAATTCTCTAATCTATAAAAACATGATGATATCCCCACATAGTGGAGCCCAAATAATCATGTCAGTGATGAAAAAAGCACATTTCTTAAAATTGGGACAGGTGATAGAATGTCACTATAGGGCATTAGTAGTTTTCTATTAACAAATATCGTAGTCATGCTTTCTAATCCTGTCCCTAAGTCTCATAATAGTTTTACCCACATCAAAAGCTTTGCAGCTTGCACAGCTAGCTAAATACACCACATGTGTTGTGTTACAATTACATTCACTCTGGCTTTCTAACATTCTTGTGTAATTCTCTACCACACTATACAGGCCCTCATGGATAAGCCTACACATACTACAGAAACCACACTTCTGCATCCTACTGTGAGCAAAATGGATCTTGGCTGTAGAGTGTTCCTACACTCGGAGAAACACCATCACAGTGTTTATCCAAGATGTTTCTTAATTTTGTCTGTGAAAATCATGTTCCGAAACCATTTAACAGAATCAATGTAAAGGTAACTGTTAGTGCTAAAAGGGATGATAAACAGTGGCACAGATCTATGAAATTCATGAATACTGTTCTGATCAGTGTTGATACGGTGGTTATTAATTCCACCATTACTACACTTACAATCCACCCTTAAAATTGGGACAAATCAATCCATCCTATGTCTCAGTACCTCCTTCTTTATTTTGTCCAAATATTGTTTGGTGTAACCCTTTCTAAAAAGAGACAAATAAGGAGATGCAGTTCTTCAAAAAACACATTGTCTTCAGACACTAATTGGGAGAATCTAACCAATTTCCCCTTAACTACTGACTTCTTTTGATATTGTGGGTGCCAACTATTATAATGGAGGTAAGAATTAGAAACATGTACCTTTTCTAAAAATAGTTGATGTAAAACACCTCTGTTCTCTGTTCTTGCTCAATGTAATATCCAAATAATTTATGCTGTCACTGTTCCAATCAAACGTGAATCTTAAAAAGAAGAGGAATCATGCCAGTTGTGAAGGGTAGCAATCCACTCATGTAAACTATTACTCCATAGGATCAAAATATTATCCAAAAAATGATAGTACCCAAATACATTAGATAAAAAAGATGGAGTAAACCCTAGCGTCTTCTCCCACATGGCCAAAACTGTAATAGCATAAATAGGGGCACAAGGCCACACCAGGGGTTTGATGGAAATATTCCCTTTCAAAAAATAAAACAAATGATTGTGAGGCATCAAATCAAGCAATGTTGTAATAACTCTGATCTCCTGACAAGAAAGAGATGTATGTTCAGCCAAGAACAAATGAAACCACTTGATTACGGCATTGTGGGGAATGACCAAATATAAATCAATATCATCAAATGTAATAAAAATAATTTCTTCATTGAAGGCAGTTTGTTTAAAATCTCAGGTAAATGCCATGATATGCCCCTCATTTCTTAAAATGTCTTTACATTTATTATCAATATACTTATCCAATGGTTCAGTTTTAGAAAATGTAGCCAACACTATTGGCTTAAGAGGGGGGTCCACAGCATCTTTATGGATTTTAGGTATGCCGAAGATTGAAGCAATCCTTGGCTTATCTACATTCAAATATTCCCACTCACTATGTAGCAAATCCCCTTGAAGCACAAGGTCCAGTAAGTAATAATCTAATTTACCATAAGCTACATTGATTTCATATAAGGAAACTCTGCTATAAGTAGATTCTTCAGAAAGTAAGACAAACATTTGCAATGAATAATCTATACTGTTCACGATAACAAACTCCCCACCCATATCTGTTTTCATAATCTGTAAATCTTGATTTTTTGTAGACTATTCAACACTTCCATCTGTTCATTTGACATATTATCAAGGGTTGGCCGTAATTTCCTACTCTTGTTGAATAACTCCCTAAATTGACCTTCACACAGCACACAGTCTTTCTGATGTTGAAACCAGAGGGTTTTGGGGGGTATAAAGATAATCTATGCAGGCCATCAAATTTCCTTTGAACAGTTTTATCTAAATAAAACAACTTTACATAACCTTAATTGAGTGATTACAGTAACAATGTCCAGTTTAAAACTTGGAAAAAAAACTGAATCCTTTCTTGAAAACATGCATGATGTTATCTGTAAAAACAACACTGGATAAATTAAATACTTTAAAACATTCCATAAAAATGAAGAACCAGGGTTGTTACAACCATACAATATAAAACAAATTCAAAACAGCAACAATATCTAATAGTAGCTGTAAAACAAATGACAGAAATAAGAGTTAATTATCAGAATTCATGAATTCAAATGCTTAAAAAAGGTTTATACATGGAGTGCTGTGATTACACTCCAATACTGGAAAAAAGACCAACTATTTAAATGCTTCATTAGCATGAAACCTGATCTTAACAATTGTTAATCTCCCCCAATCTTACCCAAGATAGGCAGATTTACACCCATCTATTTTTAAGCTTCAGTTTTTTGTGTCTTTCGGCTTTTCCCAGTTAGGGGTCGCCACAGCGGAACTCCAGTCCGCTAATGATTGGCAGTTGATTTTTACATACTGGCTTGCCAGGCCTGACACACAACCTTCAACGAAGGTATGCCCATTCACGCATGTCTCCACGCAGAAGACGCTCTAGCTGAGAATCGAACCGGACAGCGTCTTACTGTGAGGCGACAACGCTACCGCAGCACCACCACCGCAAGAATTGGTGGCTCTGTATTGTAATGAGCTGAAATGGCAGAGGCATGGATTTTGATTGATGAGAAAGATAGGCCTTTGTCAAGCATCTCAGTTAAGTATTGTAATATCTGAGGAATATTTGGTTCTGCTGTATCAGTTCCTTGTGCTTGATTCCAAGCACAGAATCCCTTCCATTTGTCAGCATAAGATTTTCTAGTACTAGGCCTCCTGGCTTGCAAAATGACATCCATCACAGCTTTACTGAGAGGTGTCGTTTGTATGACTACATAATTAGCCATGCTGCCACGTTCAGAGTCTGTAGTTGATTGTGCAGGATCTGATTGTTTTGCTGGGACAGTAGTTGTGGTCTTTGAGGTAAGGTCCAAGCTGGGAATTGAGACACGTTCCTTAGGATTGGGTATCAGTATTGGCGGAGCCAGTCCGGAGCAATTAATATCATCTTTGGCTTCTCTTGTCTGACTTTTAGGAGGACCTTGGGTAGAAGAGGCAGAGGAGGAAAGGCGTAAACTGATAGGTTTTTCTAACTGAAGGATAGGGCATCCATTTTCCATGCTTGTCTGTGATAAGTCCTTGTGCAGAATCTTTTCAACTGATAATTTTGAGGTGAGACAAATAGCTCTATGTTTGGGGTCCCCCATTTCTCTGTTATCATGCTGAAGACTTGTGGATTTAGTTTCAACTCGAGAGGATCCACAAGGTTTTTGCTTAAATCGTCTGCCAGAGTGTTTTGTTTTCCTGGCAGGAATTGAGCTTGAAGATGTATTTGGCAGGTCAAAGCTGTGTCCCACAATGCCATGGCTAATCTTCAAAGGGGGTATGAGTGTGTGCCCCCTAGATTGTTTATATACCACATGACTGTGGTGTTGTCCATCTTTATCAGTAGTTGTCCTGGATGAAGTAAGTTCTTGAAGGCTGTTAGGGCATTTTTGAACAGCTAGTATCTCTTTCTGGTTGATATGAAGGTGCATTTGTTTTGGTGTCCATAAGCCCTGAATGCATCTTTCTGCCATGTGGGCACCCCAGGCATAATATGATGCGTCCGTTGTTAAGGTTTGGCTGGCAGGGGATAGAGTGAAGGGCAGTCCCATATTTTGGTGACATGCCTTTGCCCACCATCAAAACTCCTGTTGCAGGCAGGGAATGAGAGGAATCATTGTTTCCAGACTGTGTGAGTGTTGACTCCATAAACTTTTTAGGTACCATTGAAGTTTCCTCATACGCAGTCTTGTATATGGAATTAGTAGGATGCAGGATGCCATGAAGCCCAGAGCCTGCAGAATTTGCCTTGCAGAAGACTGAGTTTTTGTTGCCATCAGTTTGAAGTAAGCAGTCAGTTGCCTTTGCTTATCTGGCGTGAGGTAAGCCATCTGGGCAGTTGTTTCCAAGCTTGCACCCAGGAATGTTATTTTTTGAGACTGTACCAGTTGTGATTTATTTTCATTTATTGTGTACCCTAGGCATGTTAGAAGCCTTTTCACAAATGCCAGGTGTCGAAGAAGAGTGTCCTTGTTCTCTGCTTGAATGAGACAGTTGTCCAAGTAAGGATATATTTGTATACTTCTTTGTCTGCAAAATGCAATTACTGGTGCCAGGCACTTTGTAAAGACCCTAGGCGCAATAGATAAGCCAAAGAGCAGTGCAGAGAATTGGTAGTGCATTGAGCCAGCCTTGAATCTGAGGTATCTTCTGCACGATTGTCTTACTGGGACATGCAGGTATGCCTCTTTTAGGTCTAATGTCACCAGCCAATCATTCTTGACCAGCATGGGCAAAAGCTGCTACAAAGTCAGCATTTTGAATTTTGGAATGTCCAGGTATGTGTTCAAAATCGATAAATCCAGTATTGGGCGCCAGGCCTTGTCCTTTCTGGGTACCAAGAACAGTCTTGAGTAAAAACCTTGTACTTTTTCCTGTTCTAGTAATGTCTGAATGGCCCCCTTATCCATGAGGGATGTAACCTGTTTCTGTGCCTCTGCCCATTGATTTTTTGGCAGATCTGGCCAACCATTTGCCATTGGCAGAGTATGGAAGTGGAATCTGTATCCCTGTGATACGATGTTTACTACCCAGTTGTCCTGGGTTATTAACTGCCAATTTTGAGCATAAAAAAAGTTTCCCCCTATGGGTGCTGCCAAAAGATAAGTGCTTGGTGTAGGCAGAGGAAAGTCATTGGGATTGCTTCCTGTAGGTTTGCGCTTTATCTCCTCCAGATTTGGAGGTGGAAGCGCCCCATTGCTTTGACATGTATGAATCTTGCGCCTGGTATCTGGAACCCTTAGGGCATCTGGTGGGGGGAAACTTATAAAATGAAAGGGACACCTGGCATAATATTTATGAGCTCTGAGTGACCCAAACCTGGATTACAAAGAAAAAGACAACAGTGAGGCCCTGAAGGATTAAATGTAGTCTGACTTGGAACTATAGTCAGAAAATTCCTTTTCCCTAAGTCATATATTTATTTTTTCTGTATGCTTTATGTATGCTTTTGCATCAGAATAGTGTTAAAAACTAAATGGGAACAGACATTTTAATGGGCACTAACCGTCATAGCCCAAAACACCAAGTAACATGCATCACAGTGACGATAATCCATGCACGAAGCTGCAAACTAATTCAGGTCTGATCATTTCATAAAACACAGTCCCTGAAGAATATGCCTGTTTGTTACTGTGAAACTTATGCCTTGTATCGCCATTGGCAACGTTTCATTCAGAGAATATGCTTTGGGTGTATGTGCTGAATTCATGGTAGTATACAAGCAGAAGATTTATAAAAGATGCATGGCTTCTTGTTTATTCACAGGATGATAAATGTCAGAATTATGTAGCCCATGACTGTTTAATGCTGTTTGCACACCCGGTGCTGTAAATATAGCACACAAAATGACATTTTGATTGTCAGATAATGATGTCACCTTGCTTTAAACTAGTATAATACCAGGTATGAGAGATTTCATTTGCCAAAACAT